>NW_011362916.1:264691-272094 GCF_000735185.1 Notothenia coriiceps | reverse complement strand
GATAGATAAAGAGAGGATGGGAAAGAAAGAGAACAAAGTGGGAGTGAGAGACAAATCTTCTGTCCTCCTTTCAAATATACTGCCAACTTTGCCTCAAGCAGGACAATGATACAAAGCTCTTCTAGTAGAAGTCTTTCTTTCTTTCCTTCGTTCCTTCTGTCTCTCTTTCTCTGAGCCTCCAGAGAACAAAACTACTTTCCTCCTGCAGCAGGACTTCCAGCTGTAGCCTGATCGTAGACCGAACATGTTTGTGTTATTGTGTGTGTGTGTGTGTGTGTGTGTGTGTGTGTGTGTGTGTGTGTGTGTGTGTGTGTTTAATTGTCCCGTGGAGCTGCCCAGACCTGAACACCCTCCTCTGATGACTCAAGTTCGTGACTGCGTCCATTACTTTTTTTTTAATTCATTTTGACTCACCCTACGTCTTACAAATATGTTTGTTTTCTTAAATGTTGTTTAAGTTTTGTAGGCAGTAACCTTTCACCATATTTCTTTATTGTTAACAAACACCATAAAAAGACTAAGAAATCTACAATTAATGCCATAGATCTCCAGTGTGAGTCACATTAGCATAGTTTAAATTGGAACAATCCCACGGACAGCCGTCAAATATACTCAGTGGACCAAGTGCCTATCACTCCGCTGCTGAAAGTAGTCCCTAGAACATGCACTTTTTCCTCTCATTCGATTAACATTTGCTTGAAAATCGCAGTACCAAGCTTTTTGATGATATTAAAAAAAAAAAAGAATAGTTGTAACATGTGTATGCAGATGTCTACAGCAGGGACACATTGGCTTTGGATTTGTAGACAAAATAATAGAGTAGCCCCAGCCTTCTAGGTAATAATAGAGCTCGAATGTATACTTTTCACCTGGCTGTCTGGGTTACACACCTTAAGACAAGGACAAAAAGATGACTTAACAACAACAAAAACAACAACAACAACGGCAGGAACAAGAAGCCCCGAGCCAGCTGGTCTAAATCATGCAACATTAAACAGGCCTGTTGAGTGTGAACAGATTCCAGTGATAGCTGGTCCACCTGAACTTCAGCGTGTGAGTCAGCCTGCCAGCAGGAGAGTTGATGGAGAACAGATACCATGGACTCTTCTTCTGTAGAGTCAATTAGGCTGTCAGCGTGATCAGAGCGGGACCTGATGGCCGTGACTCAGGATGCTGCCTGTGAATCAAATGGAAAAGCAGCATCATTCCAGGGTCCCAGTCTGTTTTTTGGGGGGCCTTTGTCTGGAGGAGGCGGCGGCAAGATGAAACAGAAAGAGAGAAGGAGGGTTTATTCCTACATGATTTTTGTTTTCCTGGCATCACTGGGGGGTTGGGTGCATCATGCTGAGGTCTATTACAAACTGTGATTAAATGTGTGGCTTTTTTTTGATGGGAGTGTACTTTGTGTGTGTCATTTTGTGGTTGCATGCATGTTACAACAATTAAACTGTGTTAACAATAATAAAATGGACTAATCCAGAACATGCTGCATGACCTACAATTGAACTGAGAGCAACGATCACTCTCAGACTAGTCAGGGAATGAGTTGTTTAAGTAGAGACTAAACAAATAGAAAGGGGTGTGTGTGAAGAAAGGAGAGCGGCACCATCAACAACATTCGAGGAGGAGCTGTGGAGGTTAAAAGGTCCATGTGTAGACGTTCAAAGACGTTGTGTCTCAAACTAAAAAGGGCCCGTTTCAAACTGCTCCGCTGACTCACTGCTCCTTCTCCCGGCTTTACGGGAAGTGGAATGTGTTTTTTTTTCTTTTTTCTCCTACCCCTCCCCCCTTTTGTGTGCGGTACAGGAGGGTTAGGCCGTGGCTTCATGCTAGTATGTCTGTGTGAATGTTCTGGTGTGTCTGTTTGTTCATGTGTGTGTCTCAGGTCTATACTGGAGGGCAGTATCCTAGATTAACTCATTGTTAGTGTCCGGAGAGAGTTAGCCACTTCAAAGTCAGTTAGGATTGGCTTTCTGGGATTACTGAATCCAGAATGACAGTGTAACCAACACCGACTGAAAGCTAAAATTGTAGCTGATCAGATTCATCAATGTTACATTTTAAGTTGCAATTCAAGGAATGCTCATTGTAGTTTCTTGGAGATAATTGTTATTCTCCTGTCTATTTGTTATAAGGACCCATTTTTGCTTTTGGGGGTTTTACCTTTCCTGTAGTTTGTTATTTAGTTTTTTGTGCATGTAAATGGTCTGCAAAGGCAAAAATCTCTAAGTCCAGAGGGAGTTTCCCTCCCACACACTCCCACCTGCCTGAAAAACCTCCATTGGACATCTATCATCATCTACGTAACACTTTATGTAACCATGTTTCTATTGGCTAGCGCTCCAATACACTGTACTTGAAAGGCTAAAAGGGTGGACATCTCTAAGCAGTTCACTAATCACAACAGAGCCGGCCAGCTTACCAATCAGAGCAGACTGGACTCTGGTTTCAGACAGAGGGTGAAAAGAGGTGCTGCAGCACAGGAAGTATAAGAAAAAAATAGACCTTTTTGAACATTAAAGCATGGAGACATTTCACATTAGAGGCACAAAATACAGTTATGAAACCTGAAAGTTAGCAGAATATGGCCCCTTGAAGTACGCTACATCCACCATCTAGTTAGCATAGCTTAGCATAAAGACTAAAAACAGCTGACCTGGCTCTTTCCACGAGTACAAAAACCTGCCTACCAGCACTTGTAAAGCTCATTGATGATCATGAGGATGCATAAGTGTAAAAATGACATGTTGAGGCTTTCATAAGGGGTGTTTTTGTTTGGGACTATTTCTTGGCCGGGAGCATTGACATCCTGAAGATTTCGCTGTCACACTATTCCTTTCAGCTAACACAAGGAATAAAGGGAAGCACAGGTTTAAAGGTGCATTTAAAATGTAGTGTTGCCTTCAAATATATATAATTATAATCTAACAGTCATTATACAACTGATATTGATAAAGTGTAGAACAAACATTTACTCAAGGTAACTTTCACTCAAGTCATTGTGACTAATTGTCTACACCTGGAATATAAACTGAATGAGAGGCCTAAAGATATAGGTTGTAATTTGTGTTGTAAAAGGTGTATAGCCACATTTGGGCTGAATAAATACAAATGACTTAACATGACTTGAACTACTCCCCCTGCGATCATTAACATATTTTTAGAAAAACTGATAATAAGAATTTCGATTACAGTCATTCTTTTATGTATGCACCACAACACCAAGTCAAATTCCTCGTACGTGTCAACCTAAATAAACCCGTTTCTGATTCTGATTTACATCACAACATAAAGTAACATCCATGTAACTCTAATACTAGTTTTCTAAAGCACAAATTGTTCTGTTTTGCTCGCTTATATATTACTGTAGGCCTACATGTGTTGCAGCTATGCACCCAGCACCCTGTAGTTCTGTTGTTTGCCAGAAGCTCAAGAATAATAAGAGCTTTTATTAAATCGGCCTCTAACCATCACCTCACCGAAGTGTTGTTCTGTTTGCCCCGTGGCTGTTGTCAGTCAAAAGCATCACCTCCGGCCCAGACTGGCTTCCTTGGAAACTCTTGGCCTATTTCTGTTTGTCTTGACTAGGGTTTTTCCAGCCTGAGGTGGCTATTTTGGTCAGATAAATACAATGTTGTTTTGGGAGCGGGGGTTGAGGAGCGAGGCGCAGATGAGATCACCTCTCAAGGCTCCTGAGCTGCAAAACAACAGGCAGCAAGACAAGACAAGAACTGCCACGAACGGAGGCGGAAAAATAAAGGCTGTGGAAATTATTGACATCCCGTCCTAGATTCAGGCTGGCCCGAGGCGAGGATTCGAGAGAGAACCTGTCCCTCCGTCTCACAGAAAAATGCAGAGATTTGGAAAAAAATCAGTAAAGAAATATTTCTGATTAATAGACATTTTGCTTTTTGCAGCTGCATTTAATAGAACTTAACTTAAAGCCTTCACCACACGGCAGACCAGACACATCTGTATTTTGTTTTATAATTAGATTAAAACAAAATGTGTGACTGAAGCCATGGGAAAAGGAAGCTCACGACTTTCGGTTGTTTCTTTCTTGGGATGGAGGGGGTATAGTTTTTCATATTTGCATGGTGAGAGTTTCTGTCTGCCTGTCTGTCTGTCTGCCTGTCTGTGTTTTGACAATGGGAATGACTTGTGCCGCAGTAATCTTCTGATCAGTGTCTACGACTGAGTGTGTGTTGCTATGTACACTCGTGTCTGTGAGTGAGTGTGTGTGTGTGTGAAAGAGAGTTTATTGCTGTGTGATGTCTGCGGTTCCAGCCAGGTGTTGTGGTGGGTGGACAGGTACTTGGCTGCCAGGTACAACACCTGCACGAGCTCTCAGACACAACATCTGAAAACACAGTGTGTTTGTGATGCGGAGTAAGTACGAGTACCCTTTAGAAACAGGTACGGTGTTGTCTGGGCTCTTTCAGGCTAAAGACAAAAGATATATATATTTCAGTAATACAGCCTAGAAAGAAAGGCTTATAAAATACAAATATATTTGTGCAGAAAAACTTGTTTTTATTTTTTCCCAGTACATTTATGATCCCATGAACTCTCTAATTTATCTTATGAATTGGGTTATAATCTTACTATAAAGTCATTTAAACTAGCTAAATCTCCCCCATCTACAGCAGTGCAATGTCAATTTGCATAAAACTAAAGATGTATTTGCCAGTTGTACGGAAAACCAAGGAGTGACTCAATGTATGTGCCTATAGCCACTCAAAACTCCAAGACAGTACATATATATTAATTTCAGGCTGCATTGAAAAATAAACAATTAGTCCAAAATAAATGCACAAATATAAAATTATCTTCATGATTGAAAGCATGAATTTTCTCATGGGCGCTTTATTATCCAAGCTTTTGCAGAATATTTGTTTTTGTTCCAATCACAGTTGTCTTAAACTGTATAAATTCGTTAAAAAAACATGAATCTATTTTTCCTCAGCATCAAATAAAAGCAGGTTTAAAACTGTATCCAAGATGGTTTCCATTTGGTTCCCGGAACGGCCATTCATTAGAACACGTCACATCTTTTGTTTTAAATCCATAGGGGCTACTCCCAGCTATTACATTAATTTGGGTTATTATTTAATTTGTTTATTGTGATTATACACAGAGAAAAAAATTAGGGCACATATGTTTCCAAGGTGTGTTTGTGTAAACCCTCATGCATCTGGAGCTGCTTAAAGAGTGTGTGGGCGGAGGGAGTTATGTGGCAAAATGAGGTCATCATTGCTGTTGATTTATGTGACACACGTTATTACTTACACTCCTGTGACTTCACCGTCTCCGCTGACAGCATGAATAATACATGTGCCCAACGAAAGATGACATTCTCCACTTTCTCCTCTCTCGTCTGCTATTTCAGAAACTTTTCTTCATCATTACTGACCCATGTCAGCGAGGAGTGTGTGTGTGTGTCCCACTTTTATTTCCATGTCCGCTTCTGGGCTGATTACCTGCCATCTTCCATCCTGTTCTGCAAGTTCCGCCTTTGCCTCGGTAGTTTATGAAATTGCACAACAGGAAGTGGGAAGGTGTGTGTGTGTGTGTGTGTGTGTGTGTGTGTGTGTGTGTGTGTGTGTGTGTGTGTGTGTGTGTGTGTGTGTGTGTGTGTGTGCCAATGCCACACCCTACAATAAGAAAAGTGATTGACATGAGGTGATCATTTTATTTGTGCCAGATTGAGTAACTGTTGTTTTAGCACAGGTGTTGAACTGACTCAGTCGAGTTATGAGAAAAGTATTGATACACGCAGTACAACTCCATTTTGTCTTTTTAAGAGACATGCAGTGATTTGCCTGTAGCATTGAGAAACAAGCCAGGGAGTAACAGTCATGGATGGGTGGAGGATCGCGTCCCGAATGTGCTTTTGACAGCCAGGCTCAGACGCTTCGCCCCTTAAGATTTGCCCGAGCTGAGCCGCAGGACGGCAGCTTCCAAAGCGAGGTCACCGTGGTCAACGCTGAACGGGCAAGAGTGAAGGAGAGTGGAGGGAGGGGGTGGAGGAGGAGGAGGGATGGTTGGGGGTGATGGGTAAGGGGACGGAGGACAGCCGCTACTGTCAGCATCCATCAGGGAGCCCAGGGGTGACATGGGAGCAGGCAAGACGGGAGGAGGAGAGGTCCGGGAGGGGAGTCGGCCCTTAACTAGTCACCCCTCCGCCCTGGAGTACACTTGTTTGCTGTCCCACACCCCCTCACCACCTCCTCCTCCTCTCCACAACACCACCTCCTCCCCTCTCCATCTGTTGTCAATGCAGATGTGTAAGCTTGCAGCTGCTGGATTTCTTCATCTCAACATGTTCTTGCTTCAAAGGGCCGTGCCAGTTGTTTTCCACGTTTACAGCTTCTGCTACTAATTAGGGGCAGTTTACTTTATTCACGATTATTCGCCAAAACATATACACGGGAGGAAATGGAAGAAAAAACATGAATAAATGAGAGGAGAATGAATGCATGAGGTTTTCATACAGGGCCGGTTTCATACAGGTTGTTTTTTAAGGAATAATATAAAGAGAGACGTGTTAAGAAAAATTTATTTAAAAAGAGAGTGGAATATGAAAAGATATGCCTGTCTTACATCTCATTCAAGATTCAAAGGTTGATTGTCGTAACATATACAAAACTACGGTGTAATAATATAATGTGTGAAAAACTTAAAAATACAAAAAATAAATAAAATAAATATTTTTAAAAAACACAATAAAAATAAAAATACTGCAAGCTCAGGTGTTTAATAGTCTTGTGGGATAAAACCGTCCCTGAGTCTGGTGGTTTTTGTCCTGATGCTGCGGTACCGCCGGCCAGACGGCAGCAGACTGAACAGTTTGTGGCTGGGGTGATGGGGGTCTTTGATAATCCTGGGCTTCTCCTGGTTTCTCTCGGTAGGACTGGAAGATGTCCGACGGTGGTATCGTCTCGTAGGACTGGAAGAGTTCGACGTCGGTAATCCCTCCTAGGACTGGAAGATGTCTACCTGTTTCTCTAGTAGGACTGGAACAGATGTCGCGACGTGCGTATCTCTCGTAGGCTGCGACTGGAAGATGTCCACGTGGTATCTCTCGTAGGACTGGAAGATGTCCACGTGGGTATCTCTCCTTAGGACTGGAAGATGTCCACGGTGGTATCTCTCCTAGGACTGGAAACGATGTCCACGTGGTATCTCTCGTAGGACTGGAAGAATGTCCACGTGCGTATCTCTCCTAGGACGGAAGATGTCCATGTGGTATCTCTTCCTAGGACTGACCGACGAAGGCCGGAGCGCGATGCCGTTCGCACGTGGCGTGGCGGGATATTTGGCCATTCTGAGATGTCTCCCACCACTTTTGTTACATGTCTTGTAGTGGTCCTGCCTCGACGTAGGTACCTCCTGGAAGGGTC
>NW_011362916.1:259805-264646 GCF_000735185.1 Notothenia coriiceps | reverse complement strand
CTCTCTCTCTCTCTCTCTCTCTCCTTCTCTCCTCTCTCTCTCTCTCTTCTCTCTCGGTGCTCTCTCTCTCTCTCTCTCTCTCGACAGCACCGTCCCTCTCATTGCAGCTTCACTGATCCAGTAATGAGTGACCCCGAACAGTGAGAAATAAATATATACAGGACTGTCTCAGAAAATTAAATATTGTGATAAAGGTTCTTTATTTTCTTGTAATGGCAAATTCAAAAAAACGAAAAATGTCGATACATTCTGAGATTCATTACAAATCAACGTGAATATTGCAAGCCTTTATTATTTAATATGGCTGTGATTATGGCATACAGCTTAAGGAAAACTCAAGTATCCTATCTCTAAAATATTAGGAATCATCATGAAAAAGTATTACTAGTAGGGTGTTCAACGGACATCACGTTGAACTCGCTTTCTTCAATTAACTCGAAACAGCCTGCAAGCGGTTTCCTGAGCCTTGAAAAACACTCAGCTTGGGTTCGAGTAAAAACTAAATCACAAGTTATGGGAGACTGCTTTGATCTGAGCTGGCTTGTCAGAGGACCGTCATTGGACACCCTCCAATTTCAGGAGGGTTTAAGACACAAAAAGAAAATTTCTCCCAAAGAGCAAGCTGTCACAGAGTTGCAGGTTTCAAACACATCCACAAAAAAGTCTGTGTTGGTAAGGGGCGAAATGCTGGCAGGAAACGCTGCACAAACCAAGAAGATGACCGCCAGCCTTAACAGCATTGTGAAGAAGAGTCGCTTCAGAATTTGGGGGAGCTTCAAAGACAGTGACTGAAGCTGGAGTCAGGTATCAGAAAAAGTCACTGTTCACAGACGTGTCTCACGGAAATGGTAGCAATAGCCGTATTCTCCATGGTTCAAGCACTTTGAAACTTCAAGACAACGGAAGAGGCGTCTGTTGGGCTAAGGAAAAGAAGCACTGGACAGTTGCACAGTGGTCCAAAGTCCTCTTTTCAGACGAAAGCAAGTTTTGTATTTCATTTGGAAGTCAAGGCGCCAGAGTCTGGAGAAAGGCTGGAGAGGAGCAAAATCCAAGTTGCTTGAAATCCAGTGTGAAGTTCCCACAGTCAGCGATGGTTTGGGGAGCCATGTCAGCTGCTGGTGTTGGTCCACTGTGTTTCATCAAGCCCAGAGTAAATGCAGCTGTGTACCAAGAGATTTTAGAGCACTACATGCTTCCGTCTGCTGAAAGCTCTATGGAGATGAGGAATTCATTTTCCAGCATGATCTGGCACCTGCCCACAGTGCCAAAACCACCAGTAACTGGTGTACTGACCATGGCATTACTGTCCTCGATTGGCCTGCAAATTCCCCTGACCTGAACCCCATAGAGAATATGTGGGGTATTGTGAAGAAGAAGCTGAAAGACACCAGACCCAACAATGCTAATGAGCTAAAGGCCGCTATTGAAGCATCCTGGGCATCCATAACACCTCAGCAATGCCACAGGCTGATTGCCTCCATGCCACGCCGCATTGATGCAGTAATCCGTGCAAAAGGATTCCCAACCAAGTACTGAGTGCATTAATGGACATTTTCAAATGTTTGATTGTGTTTTGCTGTTATAAATCTTTTTTTTTTACTTGGTCTGAGGAACTATTCTAATTTTTTGAGATAGGATTTTTGAGTTTTCTTAAGCTGTATGCCATAATCAGCAATATTAAAATAATAAAAGGCTTGCAATATTTCAGTTGATTTGTAATGAATCCAGAATGTATGACATTTTTGTTTTTTTAATTGCATTACAGAAAATAAAGAACTTTATCACAATATTCTAATTTTCTGAGACAGTCCTGTATATGTACTGCCCCTAGTAGACCCTTCTACACACACCACAACACAGACTATAACACCCCCTTGCTGCTAAATACAAACCAACTTTGTGCAATATATATAATAACTGTAATTTATAACTGGCCACTAAATCAATCAATATATATGCCGTTAATAACTGTGTAATTTATACCTGGCTGCTAAACCCTTGTTACTGTTACAAGGTATCTATCTTGTATTTTGTAGATTGTCTAACTTGCTGCTGTTAAATACCGTCAAACTATGTGCAATATATACTTTATATACATATGCATCTTTAATAACTGTAATATATACCAGGCTGCTAAATCCTAAGAACTGCTACAGGATTTGATTTGGAGATTTGATTTGTTTTTGATCTGTATTTTTGAAAATTATGTAACTTTTTTAGTTTTTATCTTTTTTTAGCATATTGTTTATTGTTTATTATATTATAACTTACGCATTTCAGATATGCAACACTAAGCTGTCTGTGGCTCTTTCCTGCTGTAACGCTGCAAATTTCCCCTCTGTGGGAGTAATAAAGGGATTCTGATTCTGATATAACTAGTTTAGCTCGTTCCAGAGGTAGATAAAATAGCTAAGTGTGTTAAGTCTAACTTGAAGTGTGTGTTTTGCTCTGCTCACCGGTCCGTCACAGCGGGCGGAGCTGTGATCATGCAGAGCTGCGTGTCTACGTCAGCAGCAGCTGATCTGCTCTCATATCTCTCTCTCTCTTCAGATTATACTAGTTCTAGTTAATGATATGACTGCGTATCAAAGAACACCTATAAGCGTTGCTTGGCAACGGGGTGTGGCGGCAAAAGTATAGCGCAGCATTAAGCATATGTTTAGAGGGGTCAAAATGTCCCCTTCAGGAGGGTAAATCTCTTTCTCCACATTAAATGTCAGACAGTAGAAAGGAAGTGACTGTGCATGTAGCGTATGGACTCTTCTTGTCTGTCACATAAGTGGCACAACTGATGCGGTATTGCGCTAAGGGGAAATGATTTTGAACGGAGAGATTTAGATTTGCCGGTCTTCAGCATATTTTACCGGTCATAGTCCGGTAATTACCGGCTATCAGAAACTCTGGTTTACACCATCAAATACTGGGGACCAGTGCAAAATATGATATCTATAACATTGGTACCAATTGGGTTGAGATACTTGTGATGGAATGATTCTCGCCCCATCAGACCATGTTCTGTGTCTGTATAAAAGCATAATGCCTTTTTATAGGGGACCATTATTTCGTAATAATTCATAATGATGCTCAAAGAAGTGTTCAGGGAATAACTGTGTAATTTGGCAATAAATTATAGGAAAGTAAGGGACAAACTTGAACTAATTGGTCTATTCAAACCAAAGTAACTATTAATTATTCACTAATTAAAAAGGTAATTTAAATGTCCTCAATCAATCCAATGCTAATATCACATATTAACCATTTGTCTCAGGGGGCCTTACAGCCTTATTCAATTAATTGTAAATGCCCCATTTAACCACTATCTTAAATTTGTCCTTATGGTCACTGCCAGATGTCCTCTCAAGTAACGTTCTCTTGATTGAACACTACCACCCCTAGATTTTTGGGTCATACTAAGTGGGGTTTATTGGTAACTTAGGGATATAATGACTAGTGAGTAGTGTGTGCAGCCGTACCGATGAGGATGAAGGCCAGAGCGATGATGAAGGTCAGGATGTATCCTTTCAGGGGCTCGTTGTTCTTGCCGTAGCCTTTGGCGAACATGCCCAGGCCGGGGTAAATGTTGTCCTTACACAAAGCCTGTGGAAAAATAACAAAGAGTTTTAGGTGTTCATTTTCAAAAACTACAAAATGTACTGTTAGCCAAATCTATAGGTGAATTGCTCTTAACAGAATATTGTTTCACTGTACAGCATTTCATTTTACATTTTGTTCTTGTCTATCTTATTGTATTTACATGTATTTATGTTGTGTGTTAGGATGAGCCTGGGACTTAAGTTAAGTTTCATTGCCATAACTGCTCTGTAGCTACTGTGTATAATGACAATAATGAATCTTTGAATCTTGAGGGTTGTTAGTGTAATTCGTTAGGTGCCTTAACGCACGTTGTGTCAGACCTTACCTGGAAAACTTTGGGAGCGCTGACTAACGAGGCCAGAGCGGAGGACAGAGTGGCCGAGAAGATTCCAGCAGAGATGATGGGCCCGAAACCAGAAACTAAGCTCATCACCTGAAACAAACACGAAATGTGAATTAGACTTTTTACACCCAACAAAGAGCAATCTTATGACCTCTCCAGACCTCGTCTCCTGACTGAGCCCCTTCATACCTGGAAGTCATTTTGGAGTCCAAATTTGCAGCCGGCAGCATCGTTCTTACACGAAGAGAAATCAAAGCCGAATTTGCAGGCAGCGTCTGTGCAGTTGGCCATGAACTGAGAACTGAGTGTGTCATTAACATTTCCACTGGCGTCTCTCACAATACAGGAGCCTGGTGAGAAATGCAGACACTCTGTTAGACACCATAGCCGCTTTCACACTATAGCCGCTTTCACACCAAGTACTTTGCCGCACTTAGTTCCCAGCACTTAGTTCCCAGCACTTAGTACCCCCATGGAACTAAGAGCAGATCGCGTTCACAGCGGAATAAGTCCCTGAGGGAAGATTAGGCAAATGAAGCCGCTGACGTCACTTCTTCTTCTTCTGCTTCTGCTTTGGGTTTACTTGTAGGCCGCAAACAACTTCACGGCGTATACTGCCACCCGAAGTCCCCGGACGCAAGTCCCCGGAGTTGGGCCTTCCGAGTAAATCTCCAGAACGCCGACACCTCCTCATCTCCACCGCTCCCATGTTTTTTTTTGTGTTGCCGTAAGTTAGTCTTTCTCCGTTGGTGCACGGGGCTAATGCTAATAATGCTAATGCCAGCAAATACAATGGCGGCTTCAAAAAACTTTCCAGAGTTTTACGGGGCGTGGTTTGCAATTCGCCCAGCCAATCAGAAATTGTACTTTTTTCTCCCCAGGATAGTCCCACCTCTCTAGCAGG
>NW_011362916.1:206492-259778 GCF_000735185.1 Notothenia coriiceps | reverse complement strand
CTCTCTATGGTGCACCTGTAGAAGGTCAGGATCCTCTCTATGGTGCACCTGTAGAAGGTCAGGATACTCTCTATGGTGCACCTGTAGAAGGTCAGGATACTCTCTATGGTGCACCTGTTGAAGAGTATCCTGGAGTCCATGTTTGACATCCGAAGCCTGCGGAGTAAAGTAACTTGGTAGCTGGAGCTAGCAGGATGAAAGCAAGAGTCATTGCTGTTGAGTTTTTTTATTTCTTTTTTTGGGCAATTTAAGCAACAAAACAGCATGCCATCTAGCTCTATTATATGAAGTTCCTACCAAAAATAGAGGAATTATTCCTTTACAGAAATCAGCAACACAACATCTCTTATTTTGATTGTCATCAACTATTCAGTGACCTCTTAAGCCCTGTAGGAAAACATCTGGAGATAAAGGGCACATGTGGTTCAAGGGGTAAATGGGCATCTACTAATCAGAGTGTCAATAGTTTGATCCCGGACAACTGCAGTAACCATTTCATAGTGTCCTAGGGCAGTATACTTTACCCCATATTTCTGCCGTAAGCTTGTGTACTACTGTATTTTGAGTCGCTTTGGATCAAAGCTAATTCACAAAACAATCTAGATGAATATAAAGGGAAAACATTTATATCATATGTATTATGGGTTGAACTGTCCCTTTAATGACAACGTTTTTCCTATACAAACCGAGCTTGCTCACATTTTGTAGAAATCCCTAAAGTCAGCTCCACCTAAGCCTCAGGAAAATAATAACATCTTCAAGTTGACTTCGATAATAACCTGCAGTCTGACTTTGGAGACGGTGTCTGCGCAGATTTCTGATCCTCGAGGGAAAAACATGTTTGCTGCTGAGGGCCGCAGCCCAGACATAAACAGTGGTGTGTCCGGGTGGAGGAAGCTGCCAGGCTGGTGTGGCAGGTGGCAGCTGGCAGGGAAACACGTCTGCAGTGACACCCAGGTGTAAATACTACCAGGTCTAGCTCCATAGGAAAAAATAGAAACCGGTTTGAGATCCAGCATTTCACAAAACAGAATTCAAGGAATTATTCCACACTGCGTGAAGGGGGATTTCACATCAAAGACTCTTCACTTCCACCCCCAGCTCACCCCTGCCAAAAAATATATATCCCCCATTAGACCATGAACCATTTTAATTAGATTATAAAAATGATCCTTTGGAAGCACATCTGAGAAGGCTGTTGCTGTTTAATATAACTTGGTTCCAAATTATATAACTGTAAGCTAATGCCAGCAGAGTGAAGATCAAAACCTACACACAGAATACATTTAAAGTACATATTGTGCTGATAATTAGGGAGCAAACACGATCGTTGACATTCAAACCCTGAGCAAGAGTGTACGAGAGTTTTTGCAAATCCAGGATTACAATTTTTGTAGTATGACACAAATAAGTAATTTTGTGGCAGTCCCGGTTTGCAGATTTTTTTAAAGGAGCACTATTATACACATTTTCAGGTTCATATTTGTATTTAGTGCATCTACTGTGTCTACATGAGGCTCTGTTGTGATTGTTCATCCGCTTAGAGATGTCCTGCACCTTAGCCTATCACGTACAAAGTGTTTGCCAATGCAGGTCTCCCTTGAAAAAGAGATCTATGATCTCAATGGGACCAATCTGGTTAAATAAAGGTTTGAAATTAAATTAAATAGAAATGTGAGTGTAACCAAGTGATGTCATTATGTTACAGAAGTAAAAAGGAGACCAATGGAGGCGTTTCAGGAAGGAGGGACATTTGGGATTTTAGTCTTTGCAGACCAAAAACAACCCTAAACATAATAGTGCCCCTTTAACATTTTGGCAGAGCCAGGCAAGCTGTTTCATTGAATCCAGCTTTTATGCTATGCTAAGCAAACCAGCTGCTCTCATGCAAACAGGAGAGTGGTATTGTTATCGAATACTGAGGGTTTTCCCCAAAATGATGAACTTCCTGTAGATAAACAGGAAAAAGGACAAATCTTATCTATTGGGTGCTTTAAACACACCGTAATAATCTAAGACACACACACAGACACACGCACATGCACACACACACACACACACACACACACACACACACACACACACACACACACACACACACACACACACACACACACTTAACACTTAACTAGCCCTCACAAACAAGTCTTTCTTTGCTTCCATCCATCTTGATAACATTACTATGTCAGACAGACCATTAACAAACAGCTGATTCATTCTGGGTCAGTCAATGCTGATAAAGTGGTCTTGTTTGAATAAAGTGTGTACAGCACACAGCCAAAAAGATACTATGTGTGTGTGTGACTGAGATAGAGACTCAGTGACCCAGCTTGTTACCAACAAGGCGATAGACAGATACACACAGACACACGGAGAACCAGACAGACAGGTCCTTATGCACAGAGAGTCCTTTTCCATGTCGCAGGGTGTGTAAGACAGGGAGTGCCTGACACACACACACACACACACACACACACACACACACACACACACACACACACACACACACACACACACACACACACACACACACACACACACACACACACACCAGACAAAAACAAATGTGAAAGTACAGGCTTAGAGTTAGTACAATAAACACTGAGTGGAGTCACAAGTGTGTTTACTCACTTATAAGAGCATGTTGGATCATATTATTGCCTTGTTGTTAACAGTGTGTCTGAGTGTGTATTTCACTCAACCATCACATCATAATAAATATTGTTGCGGTCATATTAATGATTTCTTTAATATGGGGGAGTGTATGAATGTGACTACTGATTTAACTGTGTGTGTAAGTTATTCTTTTTTGTGGCTAAGTGACATTTCTTTACTTACAGCCATGTTTTATTTTTGTATTTAATGGAGCTGTATTGTATTTTTAAATGTTCTCGGGACTATATCTGTTAGTTGGTACACATTTTAGTGTAGTTTGGCCACCCAGTGATTGTTTCTAATACATATTTGTATCTTTCTAGTGACCAACCTCTACATCATAAACATCTCAGAGAAACAGTGTATGGCTATTTTCTTGTATTTTATCCAGGAAGCTTGACATTGAGATTATGTATAACACGTAGACTTTTTTAATTGGGTCGTTGAGCCTACAAAATGTCTATTTAAATTATTGTTTCATACAACAATGTTGTATTTCCAAATATTGGTTCTCAATGGTAATGAGACTTTTTTTGAAAAAAGTCAACAATTTTCACCTGACAAACTGCCAGATGACCAGACATTATTTAAAACAAACCCCTCAGGTTAGTGACCTAGACAAAGACAAGTAGTAAAATGTAATGCCCACACCTGTCTGTTGTAATCCACCTCAGTTTAAAGTCCAACTTCCCTGATTAACTCTGACGTGGTGTATTTACTGTAAACCATGTGACTTTTTCAAGAAAAGGATCCCTTACCTGAAAGACGGGCCCACAGCCTACTAAAATGTTGGTTCATACAAAACTGGGCCTAAAATAACATGAAATGCATCATGTACATTCATTGTCATGCATTAAAAAAACATTTTATACAATACTAAGTAATTTAAATAATGATACGTAGCCAGGGAGTTCACTGTTGCGGATAGGTACTCTATGGGGTTAATCTTAGATAAGCTAGCTATAATTATTGCAAGGATTCATGAAACAGTGAAAGGATACACACTATGAATGATATCTGTGTTGTGTAAATTCAATTAGTTGGATTTTTATTTGACAAAATAGTAAGATTAAAAAACTTTAATTTGGGGGGCCCCCTGCAGTAATTCCGAAGAGCCCCTAAGGGTCACGGACTAATGTTGAAAACTGTAGCAGTTGAGAGTTTTACGGTACAATAAAGGTTTATTACGGACATTTCAGCTGAACCAACTGTCACTTTAACCATCATGAAACGTTTGCTTCATAAAACAAGTCACAACCTGTCTGCTTGTTGTAGCGAGGTTGCCATGTTCCTAGATATTTATTTTTGTGAGAACAATGTTACCATAACTGATAAAAATGATGGTCATAAATTAAAAGAACAAGATAAGGTGAAATGTTCCTTTTGTTTTGCCAGATTTATACATATGAGCTGATTATTTTTCAAATCTACCTTGCAGCAAGCTTGATTCATGTGATGAGCTGATGCAGGGAAACTGATTGTGATGAGGCAGAAATCTTTAGGAAACTACGTCTGCGGCACTGCAGCTCAGAAGGAGTAGGAGGAAGCTTTCACAACAGATGTTCAGGCCCTGCAAGCTAACAGGAATCTGCAGTGCGTTGTAGGTCTCCTGTGGCCTTGTGATATGCTTCTCTTTCATAACAGAGTGAACATTCATATGTGAGGCAGATTCCACGAAACTTGTCTGTGAAAGTTTCTTATCTTCCCTCTTTTTTTGTTTTGTGTTTTTTTTCTTGTTGTATGTATTTTCCGTTTCAGGAGCTCATTTCTTTTCCACAGAATCCCACAAACTGATAGCACACTCAGCAGAAAAGCAGAAAAGGTGTTTGATATGTGCAAACACACGTTCCTGTGTGGTAAATATGGTGAGATTGTTTGTTCATTGGTGATGAGCGGCAGAGACGAAGTTCAGTCTTAAATTAGACAGTTTCAGTAAGCCTGCCTGCTCCTGGTTCCAGAGAAACTGACACACACAAACACAGTTCTTTGAAAACCCTCCCCCACACTTGTGTTTTCACACTTAATGACAAAAACATAAACCACATTTCCCCTGAAGCCAACACAAAGACAGGAATGGGTTGACCTTTTTTTTTTTCAAACTGACTTTGGGAGACATGAAATAGAGACACACTCGCCACCAGTAGCCAGACATGTTTTCTGTGGCTTGATCTCTCCTGATATGCTGAAACTGCTTGCCTTTGATGCTGGTCAAGTAATAATTAGGGGAACTACAGCATTTCTGGGTTACTGAAACAAGTTATGACGCAGTTAAACAGACAGATAAACATGCCCACTAACTCATGGATCGGTGTGAAAACAGTTAAGTGTGAAATGACGCAAGAATACAAAATAATCTTTTGTAATCTCTTGTAAATCAGGTTATGATTTATAATATGATTCCGAGATTCAAAACGTAACATGTTAAATTTCAACATATTGTCTAGTTAATTGCATATTGTTATGGTGATAATTTACTAATCTCCAGCCTGCTGAACGACTGTCTGAAAGCGAATGTGCGCGGGTCAGCAGGATGGCGTCTTTGACTGTGGCGAGGAGCCAGAGCGTTTAAGCCTGCAGCACCTCTCCATATTGTTCTGTCGGCCACACAACAAAACCAGGGCCTCCGCTGCAAAATACAGCCAAGAGCAGCACCGAGCAGCAGACAAACTGAGCAGGTCAGGGGGCCGTTGGTTTACCAGTCGGTCAGTCATACACGCATTTCTTTGTTTGAATTCGGGTTGGTGTTTGGTGATATGTCTCAAAAAATGGCCAGCAACAAGGAGGCCGGACCTTTGGATATCACGACAGCAGCCCCAGAGGTGAGTTTTGGTCCATCCAGATTTCTAATAACTACTTTTTTGTGATGTTAGGCATCTTAATATATTTTGTTAACTATTCAAATGTGAATGCTACAAGACACTTAGGGTGATGGTATAAAGTCCAGACAGGACCAGGAGGAGAAACGGATCCTGACCGCCTGGCAAAGCATGGTGAGTACACAAGGAAAGACATTCCTTGTAAATGTATACATTTCAATCTGACCTACATGAACATTTATAACATTTACATGGGGTGTAGCGATATGTGTGTTCAATGAAACGCACGTGCTAAAGAACAGTGAATCTAACAGTTGGAGCTGAATGAAACAACATTTTTTATTTTATCTTTTTAACTTGATCTTTCGCATGCCTTTTTTTCTTTTGGTAAGTAGACTTGGTAAATGCACTTTTGCCCTTTTATCTATGGGTAGGACTTGGACAGCCAAGTGCTTTCTCTGATATAAGAAGTACCATTATACATCAATGGCTTCCCACAAGTCAGACACTCGACGCTGCCTGACTTTCTGTAATGTAGCTGTTTGCAGCTTTTGATGTTTGTAGTGTGACCATAGCATTAAAAGGATTGAGTCATGGCCTTGATTTATGCATGCAGTCGAGTCACATATAGAAAAATGCCAATATGGCTCCAAGGCATGTGTAAGTAATATTCTACACATTCATTGGTATAGTAGTAGATGTAGCAGCAGCATTCTTCATTAATGAAAGCATGTGTCAGTCCTGACTAGCTGACAGGTGTTTGGCCTCTTGCAGTCCTCAGCTCTGCAGCAGAACAGTGTGTTTAAGGACTACAAAGCTCCTGGCCAAACAGAGACAGTCCACCCAGGCCAGGAGGGCGCTCTCCCTCCGGCTGCAGCCCATCCACCTGGGAGGAGAAACGGAGGCATGCAGCCCACAACTGGGCATGATGGAAAGCAAGATTGTGGAATGAGGGTGAATTTGTTTTATTAAAGGTCCCATGTAATGGCCATTTCTACTGATCATAATTCCATTGTTGAGGTATACTAAAATAGATTTATATTGTGCAATTTTCCAAACTCACATTGGTTTCTCATACAGCATCTCTGTATAGTATGTGTATTCACTCTCTGTCCTAAACGGCTTGTTGGAGCTCCTTGGAACTTCCTTTATAACCTCCTTTAGCTTAGGAACCACTGGACCTCCCTTTACTAAAGGAGAGGATAAAATGCTGCCCCACAATGCCTTGCGGCCGCAGCATTTGCCATCACACAACAGCCGGCCGTTCACGGAAACCACCGATTATGACCGAGAAATGATATCATGAAAGTTACGGTGCTTATTAAGCATTTTAAAACGGTAACTTGCCAAAGTGCTTTGTTTTGATCAGTATTCATCAGTATTATAATCAAAAAGAGAAATATGAACATTAGTTTTTACTGAAATTATCAAATAAAGTCAACATTTCACAGTCTTTACCGAGCTGTGTGGGGTTTGTTAAACTTTTAAAAGATGTTTGAATGGTGATATACACTGACGTTTATAATAAATACATCTGTATTGATTTTAAGATCTTTTCATAGTTCATACAATCATACATATTGTGATCATTTGTATTAATGTGGACCGGAGGGAGAGGGTGACGAGCATAAGTTTCACTTTCCTTTTTTATTTCGATTCCAACTTTGGTCATGAAGAATATGTTTCTCTGTTGTCCACGTTCATAAAGCATAAAACCACATCCATTTGGACGTAATGGCTCCGCGGGCGTAACGTAACAGTACGTCACTATACCCAAATACGTCACTGTACCCAGGAAGAAAAAGAGAAATCTCCAACGAGGCGTTCTGGGGCAGCATAGACAGGTCTTTTCTGTGTTAGAGTTTTACAGGGTGTACTTTGAGGGTTTGTGACTCTGCAGACCGTTTACATGCGTAAAAAGCTATATAACACACAAGGGGACCGGTAATAACCATAGACTGTATATAACCAGAAAAGCATGACATGGAACCTTTAAGTCACTGCTGTGCTCTATTTGGCTTGCTGCTATCACACTCTGCTGGTCAATGTTGGAACTGGAGTGATATTTGGCACTTATTAGAATGTGTCATAATAAAGTATTGTTTTTGTCTGTTTTATACATAAATGTGTGTTAATAATCACCACATTGTCTGCTCCATTCAGTGTTGTATAGTTTTTTACATTTATTTTTGCAGGTAGGATACATTTTCATTTAGAAATTATGCAAAACCTTAATTATAACTTTTCATGTGGTCATTAGTGTAAAAAAGTCAGGTAATCTCATTCTCTTCATTCAATATTTGTTTAAATTAAGTAACAGACATGCATTAGTAATCATTCTATTTACAGTCAAACAATCCAAAAAAGTAAGCAAAGAAAACTGTAACCCATTTGTCATTTCAGCAGCATTTTTTCAGTCCAAATTTTGATTAATGCTAAATATAACAACAGACTTCTGATGTTACAGGCAATAAATTGTTATACTACAATATTATGTGCAGATAACCAGAATATTTTACTTTACACACACATAAGACTTGTATTTGAAGCCCGTTTTTCTCCTATTTATCTTCTTTTTACACATATAGCTTCAACCTGTTTAGCACAAATGTTCCTTACAGCAACTCCAACAATCACATGTTGTTGTTATTTTCTGTATCTGACAACAGATATAAGGAGCAACTAGGTAAATTAGCCTACTATAAGCTAGCTTTTTGAACAAACTATCTTAATTATTAAGCTATCATAATTATCAGGCTAGCTTATTACATCTCTAAAGTCCTGTCTCACAGTGAGGTTGTTGACTCTCGCAACTAAACCTAGGTGACAATTGAATGCATTGGTGTGTAACATGCTAGCTGCTTAGACACCGAGTAAAATTGTAAGGGATTGCTTCCTCCTTTTTTGATGGAGTCCAATCAGAAAACCCCTGTCTCTAGTTTAAGTTCTAAGCTAGGCTAAACTAGAATACAACTTGTCTAGCCTAGCTTAACACAAACTTGTAATGTCTGTATTGAATGAACAGAAATGTTTGTTTTCATACAGACTCAGTAAGACATGATTCCTCCTATGTCAACGTTTTCCTATGAAATTGGAAAAACTGATAACTCTGGTCCAAAAGTTTATAGATTCAAAGTAGACGTGCAAGCTCATTTTTGTATATATTACAAATTTTATCCATAAAAACGTGCAATGGATCGATCATTATGGTTTCAAACAGCCAAAAGTTAATGGGAACATCACCACCCCATGTCCATCTAAGACCCAGTGAGCTCTGATCCCATACTCACACTGCGAAACCGCTGAGGTTCGTTGTGAGATGGCACGGTGAGGAAAGACTTTTTGTTTCCACCAAGAGGAGGTTTGGGGATAGTGGGCACAGCTCTATTGTGGTTGATGGCCGGCTGGGAGCTGCTGTGCACCAGACCGGAGTCGGCAGCCGGGTGAAACGTGAAGGCAGAGCGGTGACGGGAAGTGAAGGGAATTGCTGATGCTGAACGAGTGGACGTCTCTCTGGAGGACTGGGGGGGACGTAGAAGCCGTGATGAAGGAGCTTGAATCTCCCCAACTGTACTTTCTACTTCCTCTCTTTCCTCCCTTATGTACAACTCTTCATCGCTCTTCTCCTCGACTTCACTCATCTCTTTCTTCTCATTGAAGACAGAATGACGTTGCCTCTCGGTGTTCGCACCAAAATGAACCTCCAGCAGCGGTGTCCTCAGGCCCTTCTCGTCCCTGACACTGCACACGGTGCTCTGGGTGTCCTGCCCCAGACCTGACGGCAGCGACCCACCTTTACCTATTTTAACACTTTCGTCGTCGTCATCATCATCATCGCTGGTGCATTGGTCGATGCTGGGGGAGTGGCGTAGCCTCTGGAGTTGTGCTGAGGTGCGACGAAGAGCCCCTCCCATGAGTCCAGTGGGGGAAGGGGCGGCGTTGAGTAGGCGGTTGAAGAGGGCCATGTTGGGGTGATAACTGCCTGACTCCTCCATGTTCTCAGCGATGTCCTCCAGAGGCTGGAAGTGCATCTCCTCCTTAGGGATCCTGTCAAGAGATGTAGTGACATTTTACCTTACAATTGCATGGATATACCTTAACAGTTTATTTCTATGATTGGTTATTTTCACCTTCTCAGCCCGGATAACTTCCAACCACCTCTTGAATTGAGGCTGAATACTTTCACTTTCATCACCCACATTTTCCCAAACATTGGGGAGGATTACAATCAAAAGTATTACTGTCACAAGTCAGGCACACACGAAAAAGGTAAAACCCAGAGACTTACGCCATGTCGAAAGTGGACCCTTGGAAGGAAGGTTTGCGGAGGACAAAGAGAGTGGCGGCAGTGTAGGGAGGTCTGGGGTTGGAGTCGTTCCAGTATCGATCTCTCTCCATCATCGGCAGATCTCCGTACATCTCATCCACCGCCATCATGGACACCTGCAGAGAAAATGCAAACAGCTAATTGTGTGTGTAACTTACTAACACTAGGGTTATCTCAAAACAGTAACATAAGTTGGAGTTTGGTGGCGGTGTCTTCACCACCATTGGTGTCATTGCAATCAGCTTGTCCCGGTTAGGATTCCTTTATTGATCATTGTGCAGTAGGGTTTTAACGGGCAGCCAAATTCTCCTTTGAGATCTCTCCCTCTTCAAAACTGGTGAGTAAAACCGGCTAAGAACACTAAAAAAACGCAGTTTCACGTTAAAAATCAAAATGCCCCAGCAAACATAGGATGGAACATAAGCTAACTGCTAACATCAGCTCAGCCTGTCTCTCTGATAACTTAACATTCAGACATCCAATGACTTCAATCCTTCACCCGGTTTTAAAATCTAAGAGTGCATTGTGAAGATAGGACTTGAAACTGGATAAATAGTCAACTATGAAGCCAATCGACCCCAAAGCAAACACACGGGACACAAGGTGTGGGCAGAAATCTCCTTTGAAGGCGACCAAATTAAAACAAGATAAATAATAAAAAAGATATGGATTCCTCTTGAAAACTCTAGTGTATTGTATAAAATATATAACATAGGGCAAGTTATTCTTTGGAAATTTGAATCTGGAAATGTTATATAATGTATTTAATATATATTTAAGTAAAGGCATGATTGAGCCGGTGAGGACACTACCTACTGACTCAGCAATCACTGTAAGTTATATTCTTGTTTAAATAGACTTCTCTGTTTCATTTATTCTACTCTGTATAATTGTTCTGTAGTTATTGTAGCTAAAACGGCGATTTCTGAGAGATTTTAAGTCTCAGATCTGCTCAACTCAACCTGTAACACAGAATAATAATAATAATAATAATAATAACAGAATATATAGGTAAGGTGTAACAATAGAAAAAGAAAGAAAAGGCAGCAGTAACATCAAACAAACCTGGAAATTTCTGTCTATCAACCAGTTGGTCTCAAAGTCATCATCATCTTCTCCAAAAGGGTTGATCAGCTGCTCTGCGACCTACAGGACAAAACAGGACGTGTTACAAGCTAACTACATGGATTATTGATGTGATCCTGGTCTTGTGCACAGATAATAAAATATATGACATGTGACCCTCTCTCTGACCTTGAGCCATCCAGCGTAAAAGAAGAACTGCAGCAGGGTGAAGATGGGCACATAGAGGTCGAGGTCATGGCCCGGATAGCCTTGATTTGGGTCCAAGAACTGTCGACCAATCAGACACACCAGGAAAAAACTGTACACCGCTAAAGTCACCACCTGTGGGAGAGACGATAACATGGTATTAGTTTTTAAGTCCACAAAGCAGACACAAACAACAATATGTTATTAGATGTTTTGTAGCCTATTGAAAAAAGTCTGTAAAGAACAGCTTTGTAATAAAGCCCACTGTTTTCAAAGTAAATTATTTTATGGAGATCAGTTTCTGTATCTTACAAAAGCTAAAGCAGTGGAAAGTTTGTCTCAAAACTCTGTGTGTTTAAAAGCCAATCCAAACTGAAAATTGAGATCCACAAATTAGATTAACAAATGCCTGATCAAAAGTTGTGATATCCACAAATGCTTTTTGTTTTTTAGCGTACAGACTTCAACAGGTTCCACATATTTTATACATTATTGGTGACGTATGGTTTTAGTCAAAAAGTTTGCAGTCAAAATATTCTGCTGCTTTCCCAAGCCTTTTTACTTTCTTTTCTCTTCTTAATACACATTCATTCACTACTACTTACATCTGATATTTAACTCCTTCAGCCTATTTTCAGCTGCAGAAACCATTCAACTATTACATTATTCAGCTATTTCAGGACATCAAGGCTATACATGTTGTTGTTTATACCTTTTTTAAAACCTTTTCTTTTAAATATTAAGCTTTTTCTGCATTTTTTATAAATAAATGTTCACAGTTTACAGCATTCGCACGCATTTTCTGCAGGAAATGCATTTTCTAGTTGGCGACTATTGGTCAACTTGAAAAATGTTAAGTCGAGTGCAGCCCTAGCGTCTACTTTCTCTTCTGATTTTAACTGTATACATCCCTTCCTGTGCTCTAGGTTTTTGAAGGAGTTCAAAGACTGGGCACCATCCTTCAACAGATGCAAACATCCGGCAACATGCTCTTCAGGGATTGGCATGCTGAGGTCAAATGCTGCCCACAACAGCAGCAGCCGTGCATCAAAGCCACCTTCTTATCCCTGCGGGGTAAAGAGATGGCGTACTACGGCGAGGTGACCGAGCAGCTGCAAAAGCTGACTCACTCCATGGATAGCTGCAAAGACGAATGGTGCTCCTTCATCAGTGAGATGCGCTCCTCCTTTAACTTGTTGAACCACTACACCTCAGAGCAGATGGTGTACCTGTGCCACTGGATACACAAAGTGTGTCAACGACAACGTCATGCGCCAGTTCCTCCACAGTTATGGCTTTTACTTTTCCCCATAAAGCCTCAGTGCACTCCTACTGATGTCAAAGAAGCTTACATTAATGCAGCAAGTATTCATTCAAAGCATGATGAGGAAGAGGAAGATGTTGAGTTTGTGAATGAAGATCAATCGGTTCCTTCTATGGACTCAACACCAGCTTCACCGGGACACAGTGAAGAGGACAGGGAGGAGGTTCTTGATTTGATGGATTTTTCCTCAGAGGATGAAGATGATGGTGTCTTGAAGTGTCATGATGATGCTGCAGAGGGCGCCCTACCCGGGCACACTGATGACAAGATGAACTGCGATGAAGACAGTCTTGAAAAACTCTGGTGTAAATTCAAGAACAACATGCCACAGTACCTCGACGAGCACTTGGACATCCCATCTCTTGCCAATTTCCTCTCATGCCTCTCTGAATTGAACCAGGAACAGACCATAAGAAATCTTCCACTGGTTCTCCAGGAGGGAAAACCCAATCTTGTGATTTGTCCCAGTGCAGAAGTTTTTACCACCATCCTGTCTTTTTACATGCAGAGTCCAGATCAACCTCTTCCATCTACTGATGAGGTTCTAGTCTGCAAAGAGGAAACCACAGAAGAGGAGGTGGAGATTTTTCTCCGCCGAGCCCTCGGTCAGGGCTCAGAAGGAAACTGGGAGAAGATATACTCTCTCGTCAATCCAGGGCTGCTGGGATATGATGTCAGTGAGGCCTCTGGGGAGCTCTTTGAGTTTCTTGAGAGAAGTGCCAACCCTCATTATCGCCTGATTATAGTCAGTCCGGTTGAGCACCAGCACAGATATGTACCCTCTTTCTTCAGCAATTTCAAAGTACAGGCTGGCATGAATCTAACAGCAGAGACTGCCAGGAAATATCTACATCACCACTTCACACAAAACATCCCACAAAACCCTGTCACAAAGGTTTCTCCTGATAAGCTCTCAGTCTGGATGGTGTCATCTATACGCCCTGCAGTTGGTAAGGATGTCCCTAACTGTTATGCCATTATGATAATGCTTATCCAAAGAGGCACATGTTGAATCAGTTTTTTATGTAAAAAATATTGGTTAAATGCTATCATTCAAAGTTCCATAAACACATACAGTTACAATATTCAAGTTGTTTCATGAAACATTTATCCTGACGGAATACATTTGTTTTGTTTTTCGATAGGAAAATCCCTTTTTGTGGATCGTTTGTTTGAGAAGTTCCAGCAGAAATCTCCCAGAGCAAAACATATCAGGATCAGACTGATTGAGCCATGTGTTGATATGGACTCCTTGATAAAGACTCTTTCAGAGAAACTTGTCCCCTTGAGAGAGCAGGACCCTTGCATCCTGCACATAGACATGGCTGGAGTAAGTATGCACAGCTGTTTGTCTTGGCAGATGCCTTGTTCTGTTGATGGTTGTACTTGAAAGTCTGTCTTTTTTCTGTACTGTTGTTACCCTTTAGGTCCGTTCAGGTCTAGAGGAGCTCCTGTTCCATCTGTTGGTACTGGGCTGTTTGAGTGACAGCCATGGCATGTTGTGGAGAAGAAATGTTTCTCATTTGATTACAGTTGAGGTCCTGAGAACATACAAATCCACTCAAAACCAACCAAAAGAGGTATTCATTTATTTTTATTTTTAACTGTCAGAAAATGCTGCATTAAAAAGTCATGTTATATGGATCTTTAGACCTCAAAAAGGCCCAATTATGCTTTTTGGGTTTTCCTATTCCTGTAGTTTGTTATATAGTTTCTTCCACCACCTTGTAAAGCTAAGGAGCTCGACATTCAGACACATCACTAAGCGCTTGACCAATCTCAACAGAGCTGGCGCAGTGGTTCCCACAGCCTTTTTTGTCTCGTGTACCCATTGACCTGGTCGCAATTCTAGTACCCTCTCTCATCTGTGATGATTCGATGAGAACTGTTTGCAATCGTATTCAACCTAACTGCTCCTTGAATGAAAATCACTTGTATAACTCAACCTTAATACAAATGCATTTAAACTTGTTTAAATGTACACTTATTGTGAGTGAAAAAAATATATGTTAAGACTCACTTCTAGCAGTTTGAACATCTTTTGATAAGATTAGAGCTTTCAATTAGACACTTGGGCTTCCTTGTGGTTCCTAAGCTTTGATAGTTCTGGGGGCAGGACACCAGTTTTAAGAAACTTGATTTAAAATTGTTTTTTTGTGGAAATATATTGCAACCCCTAATCTTTCTATGTACCCCCTACAATCCCCTCAATTACCCCGGGGGGTCCTCGTACCCCCAGTTGGGAACCACTGAGCTACCAATCAGAGCAGACTTGGCTCTAGTTTCAGGCAGAGGGAGAAAAGAGCTGCGGTAGCACAGGCAGTATGAGAAAAATACAGACCTTTTTTAACAATGAACGCATGTAAACATGCCACAGTAGAGGCACAAGATACAAATATGAAACTTAAAATGTGCATAATATGTCCTCTTCAACATCTTTAAGCTCTGTCAAGTTACAGCTTTTAATGACAGCATATTTCTATAATTGGTCCTGAGGCGATACGAACGTTTTCAATTAAGGGGTTTTGCCACTTTCAAATGTAAAGCCAAACATTTTTGTATTGATACCATACCTCTTTTTATTTGTATTTTTTCTCACTCAGATGAAGCTTGGACTTCTTGACATTCTGCCTACCATCCATTGTAGACCTCCAAAAGAGGTGAAGCAGTTGGTGGACAGTAAAGGAGTGTTGACAAAATCGACCTTTGATCCACTCATGGATGAGCAGGAGTTTTGCAGTGAGGGTATTCAAAGACCCTATCAGTACTTAAAGCTCTACGGTCAGAATCAGAATCTGGATCGGTTTAAATACCAGGAAGGATCCAGAAAGGGAAATCACATTGATTGTGTCAATCTTTTTCTGTTAAACTGTGGAATGCAAGATCCATCTTGGGCAGAGTTGAAGAACTTCTCCTGGTTCCTCAATGTGCAACTGAAAGACTGTGAGAACTCCATTTTCTGTAATCCAGATTTTCTGGCTGACCAGCTTCCCGGTTTCAAAGGCTTCGTTGTGAAGTTTATGATCCGAATGGCAAAAGACTTTGCTACGCCATCTCTGAACACATCTGATGAAAGTTCCATGCTGCACATCAATAACAGTCTGGAAGATGACCTTCTTGCCAGTCTGACAATTCGCAAGCATTGGGAAAATGAGTCTCATCCATACATTTTCTTTAATGCAGACCGATTCTCAATGTCATTTCTGGGCTTTAATGTGCGGAAATGTCTGAGGCAAAACACATTCAATGCAGTTGATCCTCGAAGCAACAAAGTCCTGATAGAAAATGTGATGTCACAAAGACTTTTTGAAGACTTGGAACGGCAAACGATTTGTCTCACAGAAGACTTTGATCAGTTGCCCCGGGCAGACAAAATCAAAAGGATTTCATGCGTTGTTGGTGCAGAGAAAGGAATAATGGACAGAACATTTGATCCAGACCCAACATATGAACTCACTGCTGACAATGTGATGAAGATGTTGGCAATACACATGAGATTCCGATGTGGAATTCCAGTTGTCATCATGGGGGAAACAGGCTGTGGTAAAACCAGATTAGTCCGTTTCCTTTGTGCTCTGCAGAGGGAGCAAAAACCTGTGGAAAACATGGTACTTGTCAAGGTTCATGGTGGAACAACAGCAGAGATGATCTACAGAAAAGTGAGAGAGGCAGAGATACTTGCTGTAAATAACCGAAGATCTCACAAACTAGACACCATTTTGTTCTTTGACGAAGGCAACACGACAGAGGCCCTTTTTGCCATCAAGGAAATCCTGTGTGACCAATCAATGAAAGGGAAACCTCTAAAAGCAGGCAGTGGCTTAAAAATAATTGCTGCATGTAATCCTTACAGGAAGCACTCACCTGAAATGGTTAAACGTTTGGAACGTGCTGGTTTAGGATACAGAGTGAAGGCAGATGAAACAGAAGACCGCCTTGGCAAAGTCCCCCTGAGGCAGCTGGTGTACAGAGTTCATCCTCTGCCACCAAGCATGGCTTCCTTGGTGTGGGATTTTGGTCAATTGAGTGATTCAACTGAACACTCCTACATCAAACAGATTGTGCAGAAGCAACTCGAAGAACATCGGTTGCCAGCAGCCTGCAAGGACATCATTTCCAATGTGCTGGCAGCCTCGCAGGAATATATGCGAGGTCGGAAGAATGAGTGCAGTTTTGTGAGTCTCAGAGATGTGGAGAGGACTATGAAGGTGCTAGTTTGGTTTTACCAGCATAACGAGGTCCTTTTCAACAACTGCTCTCCCCTCAGTGCGGCTCATAAAACACTGAAGTGCTTGATTCTTTCAGTTGGGGTCTGCTACTACCCATCTCTGGTGGCCAAAGATGAGTACCTCTCCGTGATTTGTAGATACTTTCCAGACCCTTATGGCTCTTCAACAGCATTGCAGCAAGAGATTTCAACCTGTCAAGACTTCTTCCTTCAGAACATACAGACAGGGAAGACCATAGCCAAAAATATTGCTCTCAAAGAGAATGTGTTTCTCATGGTGGTTTGCATTGAGCTCAGGATCCCACTCTTTGTGGTTGGTAAGCCAGGCAGCTCGAAGTCGCTTGCTAAAACAGTGGTCGCTGATGCCATGCAAGGCCAGAACTCACACTGTGAACTATTCAAGAAACTCAAACAAGTTCATATGGTTTCCTTCCAGTGCAGTCCTCACTCAAGTCCAGAGGGAATCATAGGCACATTCAGGAACTGTGCCCGTTTCCAGAAGGACAAAAACATGGACGAGTATGTATCTGTGGTGGTCCTTGATGAGATAGGACTCGCAGAAGATTCTCCTAAGATGCCCCTGAAGACTCTTCACCCTCTCTTGGAGGATGGTTGCATTGACAACGACAAGCCAGATCCACACATGAAGGTTGGCTTTGTTGGAATTTCCAACTGGGCTCTTGACCCAGCAAAAATGAACAGAGGAATATTTGTGTCAAGATGTGATCCGATTGAGGATGAACTTGTGGCAACTGCCAAGGGAATTTGCTCCTCCTCCAACCAAATTCTTCTGAAAATCAAACACCTGTTCCCATCTTTGGCAAAGGCATTCTTGAGTATCTGTAATGAGACAACAAATAATCAGTTCTTTGGTCTAAGGGACTATTATAGCCTGGTCAAAATGCTCTTTGCCGTTGTCGATTCAACACAAGAAGAGCCAGATGGTGGACAGTTGGTTGAGGCCATCTTGTGTAACTTCAGTGGACAACCAGAGGATTTTGACCCTGTAATGTTCTTCCACAAGGTTCTCCAGAACTTAATAGAAATTCCAAGACCAAGCACCTTGAAAATGGTGAAAAAGAATCTTGACCATGACACCAACCATGTGAGCCGTTACCTCCTTTTGCTGACCACCAACAATGCAGCTCTCCATTTCCTTCAGCAACACATCTTCGCCAAAGGAGACTATCCACCTCCTGAAATAGTCTTTGGCTCAGGATTCCCGAAGGACCAGGAATATGCCCAAATCTGCCGTAACGTGAACCGTGTGAAGACTTGCATGGAGACCGGACGTACTGTCATCCTCCTCAACATGCAAAATCTTTATGAAAGCCTGTACGATGCCTTGAACCAGTACTACGTTTACCTCAGTAATCAGCAATACGTTGATCTTGGTCTTGGTTCCCACAGAGTCAAATGTCGTGTCCATACACACTTCAGACTGGTGGTGATAGAGGACCAGAAGAAGGTCTATGAGCACTTTCCCATGCCCCTCATCAACAGGCTTGAAAAACACAGGGTGGATAGGAGTACCGATCTGGAACCATGGCAACACAGGGTTCACCACAAACTGAAGGAGTGGGTGAATGATTTCTCAGGTGAGGCCTTGGAATATTTCAAGTTGTCTGATATTTTCATTGGCCACCATGGAGATGCCTGTGCCAGTGCTCTCTTGCAAGCACTAGAAAGGAGAGCACAACAAGGTGAAGACAGTACAGTAAGACAACATCAACAAATTGATCAAGAAGACCTACTGGAAGGACAAGATCCAAACAAATCACATGGACCAAATGCCAACAAACAGAAAGAAGACCCTGATAAAGAGGATGGTCAGTTGGGTGATGCAATGGACATAGAGACTGAAGGAAAAGGGCAAGAAATTGAGTCAATGAAAAAGAACGATGATGAATCCACTGAGGTATGTGATGGTGAGAACAAAGTGATGTCTGAGCTTGAAGAACCGATGGAAACAGAAAACGCTGTTGAGTCTCCTGGAGCAAATGAGGAAGAAGAAGTCTTGGATTTAGCTAAATGTCTCTTGTTGAACTGTGCAACCCCGGATGCTGTTGTGAGGCTCAAGTCTTCAGAATTGGCAAACAAAGAAAAGGAGAAACTCCAGAGATTGTACTTCCAGCAACAGCATCATCACTGCCTTAGAGAATTCCTGAAAGATTTCCTGAACAAGCATGAGGGGTCCAGCAAGTTTCTAGAGGTAGGTTAGCACTACTGCTCCAATTTAGTTTTTATTATTTTTTTGCAATATCTACAAATTCTACATAACTTTCCACCTTGTGGTTTTGCATAGATAACTACATTCTCGGGCTTGCTAACCAGATCAGATGTCAGCGTTTTAGCCAATGCTCTAGGACTACAAACTGACAGGATCCGCATGCTGTCACTCCACCAGTTTGACACTGAGATCTCCTTCTGCAACAATATAAGGTACCACATTTTCAGATAACCACAAAATGGCCTTCTTTCAATTGGAATTTGATACGTTTTTTTAAAAGCTTTTTCGGGGGGGGGGGACTTATCGAGGAACTCATTATTCTGACCTTAAGGGCTATATATGAGACCCACTCCAAAAGCAACTTTTCCTGTATCTGAATCAAATGAACACATTGAAGCCACCAAGCGTGACAATAATAACAAAAGGATTACAAAAATAACCGTCTTTTTAACAGTAACATTAAACTGGAATTACTTTACATCGTCAATTATTAATATATACAAAAAACATTTTTCACAAATATCCAACCTTCAAATTACCATGTTTAATCAACATTGCTCTGCACACTTAATAAAGAACAGTTAAAGGAACCACATGAGTAGTGACATTATCCTAATACCCTGATTTGTATTGGTCGGGCGTACTACAATAGCTTAAAATATGTGTGTGGAAATCTCAGTTCATTTGTAGGGCTGCGCAATTATGGCCAAAAGTATGCTGTAAATCTGACAGTTAACAATTTAATCATAACCACATTCGGTGTTATTATGACCAATCATAACTCAGCTTTATGCACATACATAGCATGGTTCTTTTCTTTATTTCGTGTCTTTTAATCTTCTCTTACTCTACTCTTTCTGTGTCAGGGCCTTCCTCAAAGATGCTGACAACTCTCTTCATATCATGCTAATCCAGATGGACCTCGAGGAATCCCACTGCAGCGATGAGCTCATAGCATCAGCAAAGTAGGGTTCCATTTCAAGATTCAGATTGAAACATGACTATATGCAGGTTCAGACGATAAAAACAACATTACAGGCAATTCACGTGTGTTTATGATTTCATCTGCCTTCAGGTATTGCACCATGAATTACTTGATGACACTGGAGCATCAGACCTGTTGGGTGATTTTCATTGTGAGGGTTTCTAGGATCCCAAGTAAATCCCAATACATTGGTTTCCAAGGAGGTGAGGACTTTATGGAATGTGGTCATTATTGCAGTTAAATTATTTGCTACTGCATTATACATGACTCATAACTAGATTAAAGTCATGTTTTGTCTCTTGTAAACGAAGGTGTCTGGCAGTCGGTGCATATTGATGACTTGAGGGATTCAGACGACATGAGCCGGAACCTGTTGGTTTTCTGTGGAACTCTCATTAGCAGCCTAGTTAACCCTGCAATTTCAGGTAGAAACTGTATAACCTTTGTGTATTAAATGTGTGTTTCTGAGTATCTACATGAAGTGATCTCATTGTTCTCTATGCAATGTTGCACCGAAAATAAACAGTATTCTTAATCTTCAATAGAACATGATGAAGATGGAGAAACATTGAAGCAAAGGAAAGACTCTGAGGTTGGTACAATATATATAATATTTTCCTCTAAAAAACAAATCTTATATCTTAATGTTGCTTGAATTTAACTCAATTATGTTTGTGTACAGGGAGATAGAGCCCATCTCGACACCCTCTCCTTAGTGAGATCATGTATCCAAAAAGCTGTGGGTTTGATGAGGGAACCCGATGGTGTGACATCGCGAGGCATGCAGCGGATGCACATCCTTCTGACTCTTCTGAGAACTGATGAAGTGCAAATCGGAGGTAAACATAGTCATCAGAACATTTTACTTGTAGGTTATTACTATAGAGTTGACCAGAATGATTGGGTTTGTAGATCACTTTTGTGATTCATCATGTCTATTAGGCTCAGTCTAAAAACGTTCTATCGGAATTGTTTCTGATTGATGTCAACTTTGTATTTTGTTAAAGCCCAATTTCAGGAGGTGATGTTGAGTAGACTGGCAGAGGCTTTGGCACAGAGAGAAGAACTGATGCGTTCTCCTAAGGAGTGGGTGAGCAGAGAAGCCCAGAAACGCCAGGCTCTACAGGAGGGTGGAACTTGGAGGTGACGTTCATTAGCAATATAACTTGTAAAGAAAAGAGAACCGAACAAGAAAAGGGGATTTGTTTTCGGCATGAATCAAACCACAGCTGTTGAAATGTGGAACATTTTCTTGTTTCTAATAAACGGTTTGATCACATTCTGCTTTCTTTTGTGTCTTCAACTGACAGACATACCCTGTGGCGCTGTCTGCAGTCCACCGTGACTCCGATCTTGGCGAACATGTTGGAAGTTATGGACAGGTATGCAAATCTGGACTTGCTCTCTGGTGACAGGCTCAGCGAGGGCCTGATAAAGCTGTGGTTGGACATCCTGGCAGACTCACAGAGTTTGGGTTTAACAACCGTCCAAAACCCAAGGTATTGTGGATTACGTCTTCTGTATAAGTCACAGAGTGAATTTAAGCAACACAAGGCTTCATTTTTCTTTGATTATCATATGTTCTAGTGAGTCAGACCAGGAGGTGCTTGTGCATCACTTCTTCCTGTTGGATGGTGAAGAAAAACCCTGTGCTGCCCCGTTCAGCTGGCGCATCAGAATCCACCTTGAAAGTTTGTGGGAAGAATCAGAATTCATGCCAGGTTTGCCTTTATCTTGGTTTTGTATACTATAGAACATCTCTTATCAACAGTTTGGGTCTATGCCTACTTTCATTCAGCTGATGTCCTTCTCATGCACTGCACCAGTACATTCACTTAGCCACCATTATAATGTTTGCATGTGTAAGCGTGATCTATATCGAATTGTGTCAAATTTTTTGTTGTGGTTTTATGACTGTTTCTTAGTAAGAGAGGATGGTACAGGGAGGATTCTCCAGTTTGTGAGCTCCTTCACCAACAGCAGGCTGGGCAGTCACTTCCAGAAGCTCTCAGAAAAAGAGAGATTGGAGTACGGCCACCACTTTCTACAAGACTTTCTGCTGCTCGCTTTGAAGATCAAGTCTACGGATGAACTGACGGTATGGACATCTTGAGTCTAACATTTGGACAGACATGTTTTAGGGAACAGCCAGTAATATTCTTCCCTTTTACACAGGTGTTCACCAGGGCCATGTTGGGCTGTGTGTCCGAGCTTCAGACGTCTTTGGGTGCTGTCACTGAGCTCTCTCCTGCTTGGATAATGGCTGCTGCCAAACATTTTGCCCTGAGACTGGACACTCTCTGCCACATATTTCTGCTGCAGCCCCAGCTAGCCCACGATGTTCAAAAGCAGGGGGGAAAGAGGGAGCCGCCAGAAATGGTGAGAATACCCTTAAGGAATCTCTAGAACGTGACTCTTGTATTTATTTTGAAATAGTTTGGACACATAATGTTACGTACAAGAAAATAGTATTTCACATTCTGTCATTACCTCCAAATGATATTCCGTTTTTTATTAAGATACCTCTAAAATTATTCCTTTCACCTTTTGCGTGGTTCCCAGCCTTTTTCCTTAAGGGAACCCTTTTTTTTTAACTCATTGAGTAAATTGACGATCCTTGACTAACTGACATCATAATTGATATTATATGTTATATTCAATTCATAACAATACCAGTAATGAACATCTGACACTCGGACAGAGAGTAATAACACCAGGACGTTTGTTCAAATTAAGCAATTTGGATACATTTTGAGCAGTTCATTTCCTTTAAATATTGCATCAGACATACATTTTATTCATTTTTTTGAACCTTGGAAATTTGGTCTGTATTAGACATATTTTAATTCATATTTAAAAGCCTAATTTTCTTTTTGAAATTCAATGTTGGTTTTCTTCTCAATAACGCCTGGCTTTTGTTCCATTGGGTTGTTTTATTGGCATACTAATGCTGAACAGGCTGATTTTCAGGGAAAGAATACTCTGTTAATATAACTTGTGTTTAGGTCTTTACCGCGCCACTTTTCAATTAGATTTGTAGTTTAAATCTTAAATAATAATCCAAACTTTAAAACTCACTACGTAATTCAGTTGTCTTCACATAAATGAATAAAATTCTGAGATATAGGCCAATACATATGTGTGATTTAAGACATGTCAACTTGTCATAATCTTTTATTGTATGTCTCTTTTTTCTTGCAGGTGGAGGATATTCTAGCTCTTGGTATGTCTGTTGAACAGACTAAACTGCTGACAGTAACGTCCCAGCAGGAGTGTGAGACCTTCGTGAGCAGGATGAAACTCCTGCAGCCGTGTCTGGACCGAGCGTTCGGTCAGAAATACAGAACCCTCTGCAACCCCAGCTGTCTGCACCAACTGGACTCCATCAGGTGAGTGTGGTAAGATAAACAGTGAGGAGAAAAACAAAGTTATTTATAGACTTTTTATTAATGACCTCATTCGCCCTTTCAGGTCACTGTGGCATGGGATGCTGGTTGTTGCATCTTTCATACAGCACATCATTTTTAAAGTTAATAAAAATGACTCAAGATTGAAAGAACTGGCTCTCAAACACTGCAACCTTCACCTGAACGTAAGTAAAATAGCTTTAGGCTCTGTGAATCATCTTGATATGACTGAAAAACAAATTGAAATGATATGACTGTTGGTGACTTGCGACATTTTAATAAGCAGATAAAAGCATAAACAATGACTTTTGTGAATGAATTTGTTATTTGAAATAGCACCTGCACTTATTTAACCTGAAGGTTAATGTTAACACAATTGTTATTCTGTTTGCAAAGGCAGCCTTTATTTCAGGTGTTGTGGAAAGCCTCAGCTACTAAACACAGTATAAACCCCAACTAAAGCAACTTCGGAACCTAACAGGAATAGTAGAAATAAAATAATAACAAGTACCAAAAAGTATATTAAGGGACAAGAACAAAACATATTTGCAATAGTTGAACATTAAAAACAGAAACACTTTTATTTTGTAGTTGTCAGCAGTCAGATTGTGGGAAAAAAGAAGACATGTTTAAGACTTCCTTTTCGTATTTCCTAACAGTTGATGCAGGAGTCACCGGATGTAAAGACTGTGGACACACTGCAGCAGCTGATCCGGATACTCAACTCTTTTCACGATGAGTGTATGAGCAGGGACCTGAGGTCAGGATCTGCCTTTACAATTTCCATTCTCTGTTTTTGTTTAGTTGAATTTATACCAATGAGCTTAAAATGTGACAAATTAGCCTATTATTTAACCACAGCTTCACTGTTCAATTCAATACAATACTTACTTTTAATTTGCAATGTACACAATAAGTAAAACAATAATCTTCTTAAAATAAAGTTCTTATTCCAGAGTGCAACAGAGTGGTGCCGGAATGGTGCCTAACACACGGACATTAGCAACGTTAGCATTTTACCACTTCCGGTTACTTTGTCTCAAAGCAAACAGTTTAAAAAAAATGTGTTGCTAAGATGCCTGAAATAAGGTTCACTACTCATCACGACAAACATTAGCAGAGTTGAATTGATGTAATTCCTCTTTAGCCTAACGTTAGCTTTTTACTTCTAGTGATAGCATTTAGGCTTCAAAAATCCTAACAGTGGTACCTATGTGGGAATGATCTTGCTGAACAAAACATGTAAGCATTTTAAATGTGTTTGCCAAATATTTTGCAATAATCCAAAATGGAATGGATAAATCCAATTGCATTTTGTCGAGTTAGCCCTTGCGATGCTGACTCCCTGGTTGGCTACATGAATACGTCATCACTGCAGCACTCTTTAATGATTTCTCATGATATGTTCTGCACAGGTTGGGCATGTCTTGCCCAGTTTGCCTGTCGGAGCTCAAAGAGCCGGCCGTCCTGCCCTGTCAGCACGTCTTCTGTTTGGCCTGTCTGAAACGCTGCATTCAGGAACACAGTTACTGTCCTAAATGCAGGGCAGACCTGCCACCTAACTTCAGGCCGGCTGTTTCTCCTGACGTCAAGTGAGTTCAGAAAAAGTACTCATGGAAATTATAGGAATTGTATTGAATGAATCAGAATTCTATTGCTGCATGAATTAAGGAATGGGTCATTTTAAATGCATGACATTTTTTTGAATGGTAATAAAAATGATAATTATGATGAGACAGGATAGCCTGTAAAAATATGTGTTTATTGTAGACTATAGCTAACGTTAAGATTTAGGATGTGTAGAGCAGCTGTTGGCTAACAAGTTCACCATACTATTTGATTGTAATGATGTCATGGTTTGTTTAAGACTTGTTTCTACTGCCCCCAAGCAATTTTAGGGGTTGTGATTTTCAACCATACCATGTTTCTATCAGTTGGGTTGCAAAGAAAAAAAAACGAATTGTGATTATTTCGACTGATATTGCAATTGTCATAGGATGGCTATATTAGAGGGAGTAATAACGTGTGTTTCTTTTTTAAGATTACCTGTGCCAAACAAGGATTTTTTTTAAACTCTGAAGAATACAATTTATGGGCCAACATTTTTCTGAAGCGCCACAATATGTTTTTCACAATGACATTTTTCCCACATTTTGTGCTTACTGCAATTTTGATTGTGCACTAGTCCAATTTAGCAATTTCAGGACAATTTTTAAATAATTGTGTAGCCATATGCATCAGTCTGAGACACTCATTACTGTATGGCCACCTGATTCTATTGTCTGACAAATCTATCAGCTGTCAGTACCTTTTTTATTTTCCTGGTTCAGGGCAGCACTTGCGCGGCAGGCAGCGATCAGGGACTGCTGTAACTCCTTCTTCCTGGAGGTGGTGTCCAGGTTCTGCCTGTCAGAGGGACAGACGCCCGGGGAGGGGGTGGTGGAGCTGCTCTTCTCCTTACTGGTCTCTGCCAACGGTCAGTGAGACAATAAGTCAATGATAATAATAACCAGTTAACTGAAGATGCTGTGCTAACGAGGCATTTACTCTTGTATTTAATCCTCGTTGTGCTGCAGGGGACGTGTACCGGACCAGAGAGCTCACTCCCTTCCTGGAGTGTGTGGACAACAGTCCAGTGGTGCGCTCTGTGCTGCCCAAACTGCTGCTGCAGTACAGGTGAGGGCATGGATCCAGTGAGCATGTGCAGGGAAATTACTCAAACCCTTTACTCAATCAAACGCAGTTACACAGCAAGTACAATATAGTGTCTATACATATAAGTATGTGAAAAGTATTTCTTTTTTTGATGTATTAAAACATTTGCCTGTTTCCGTAATTGAATCTTATTTATAATGCCAAAATCAACGATACCAATGGAAATGAAAATCTCCCAAATTCCAGCCTGTTGGGTGATGGGTCATATGTATAGGGTTATTAAAGATAACGTTTTTTTAATGTAAGTTTAAAAACTATCTTTACTATCTTGGTAGAGTGATTAGTGAGAAATAGAGCCTGATTTAAAACATAGATGCATTATAATGTAAAAAAAACAGACAAACACAATGTTGCTATATACTGTGTGTATATATATATATATATATATATATTTTTGTAATGCATTATTATAGAAGATTCTTATGAGTGTAATGTGGATGTTCACAAAAATAGGTTGTCCTATTTGTGATGCAAAAACATCAGGACTCTAGTTTTTTTTATTTAAAATGTTGAAGATTCTCGTAGTCAGAGATTATTTGAGCCACACACTTAACACAAAATGTCATTAACACACAGCCACATGAAGCTGTTACAAGTTTGACTTTTTTGAACTTTTCTCAAGTATAAGTGCCCCAAATGCGTTCTTACTGCATTTACAATAACCGGTGGTGTATTCCTCAGTTTTGATCAGGTGAAGGCTCACATTCAGACCTACCTGAAGAATCTGGAGGAGAATCTCCTGAACAGAGAAGACCGTACTGAACTCTACCTGCTGTTTGTCAACTGCTTCCAGGTAAAACACAAGTCTTTCATTGTCTTATTACTTTGTGACTTGTTTTTTCTGCAAAACATTCATTAATACACAACCAGATACTATCACTCTTTGTTGAAAATGTTTACTTTTCTTCTCAGGACTCTCTGCTTTGCTCAGAAGCGAGAGAAGTGGAACAGAGTGCAGAACAACAAAGACAGGCAGAGATCAGATTCCTGAGCAGCTTTGCCAAGAAACAGACTCCGGACCGACAGCAGGACCCCGCAGAGTTCCTGCTCAACACGGCCCGGCTGAGGGTCAACCTGAGCACTGCTGCAGAGCTGCTAAAAGCTGCCGAAGCTCAAGGTCTGTAATGCTCAACTTTGTTTGGATACAATCACTGCAATGTTTCTATTTAGAGGAGTACAAGATTACAAAAGGCCTTTGTCCACATATCACATTTTCTGGCAGAAAGGCCCTGGGCTGAGCCCCATCCCATCGCTTTTTTTGTGTTTCTATGAAAACAATATCTCAACAATGTATCACCACTTTTATAAAACAGACTAGCCTGCTCCCTTGGATTTTATTATCTGTTTATGACACTTTAAATTTGTTTGACATTGTTTATTCACCATTACAACCAACCGGAAGATTCTTGCTCTCACACTTTGTATAAATGAGCTTTTTCACACTCAATCTGACAGCTGTAGAACGATGAGAAAGATTAATGTATGGAGATTAAAGTAAACACTCACTGGCGGCAACATCCAGTCAGCCTGGCCGATCTGCTCCAACAAATGGGCTTTTTCGGTCTTTGTTGTGGTCGTTTTGATCTGAAAGACATGGCCAAAAACAAGCTTCTCTAGCTAACTAGTGCTTTCTGAAAAGCAGAAATGTTTTCAACTGACAGCGCTTGGAGCAGACATATCCAAAATTGCAAAGCGCTCAGAAAAAACTGTGCTCTGTGGACACTGGACACAGGCCTTAAGATTTTTGATGTAACAAGTTTTGATGTTCTTTTGTGAAATGCAGGCAGACCTAAGGAAATGGAGGCTCAGTTCCTGCAGCAGGTGAAGGCGGTGTGTGAGGATGGAGGGAATGACTGGCACAGGGTTTACCTGCTCCGGGCCCTGAACAAATGCTCAGGTATGGACAGCATACTGTCGCTGCTGAACATCCCGGCCTGGAGGTGGCTCTTCCCTGCAGACCTCCTCCGACTTCAGGTAAAGATATCTTAGAGAAACACATATCTGGTAAAGGCGCCCGAAAACTATTTTGCTAATCTCTATAACTGTAAGAATAATATTTTTTCGTACTTTTAAAAAAAAACATTGATATGCTTTTAAAACAAAACAGCTTTTATGTGAGCATTTTTTTTTCTAACAAGGGCAGTTATTTGCTGTAGAAACGCAATTAAAGACACAACAATTATTTGGTTTGGACGATAAAACGTCTGAATTATTATACATTTCGAACGCCAACATCACATCAGTGGTTCTGATAACACAAAATCAAAAGGTGGAGCCTGAAGATTTTTCAAACATTAACAAGAAAAATATATAGCAGTTTACTTATTATTAACTTGTCCATCATCTTATTTATGTACTAATAACTTCAGCTTTACTCATTGTATCATTTAATGTATATCAAGTTTTCTTGAGAACCGAGTACTAATTACGTATTGTCACCATTCCATGGAACTAAATTGCTCTGTTTCCTAGTATCACCTTCTCCCTTGTGTTATAAAAATGTGATCCATAAGCTGGAACTGTTTACTGTGTAAAGAGGAGTGTTGACATAAAGAAAAAAACTCTAAAATATGATGTTTTCTCACAGAAGGTAACGCCATCTAACATGGACCCGTTCCTGTGCTGCGGAGCGTCTTACAGAGCCGTGAGAGAAGCTGTGGGCCAGGTGCTGCTGGAAAACAAGTCCGACAGCTTCATGACACAAATAAAGGTCAGCTGATAGTTCAAATGTTTAGTTCAGTGTGTTTATGAGCAATGGTCCTGCTTCAGTGCAGTCTGCAGTCTGTCATTTCCCCTAAAAACCAGTAGAGGGCAGAGACAACTCTTTATTTTAACCAGGCACTATGTAACCATTTAATAAATATAACTTTAGTGTTGTTTTACACATATATGTGAAACTCATCATTTACAGTGTGTGCCAACATTAAACTTGATATTATTATGTTTTTACATTCAATTAATAATAAGCTTGATTTTGTTTTTATTTCAATCATTTAGTATTTTTTAACTATTTGGTCAATGTTTAGGCTTTTAAATATACAACTAGAAAAGTAAGCTACCTAACGCAATTTGTGACTTTTCTGGCTCCTATTAGGACTAACTACCGGTATTTTTTCAATCCTTATCTGTTTAGACACTAGCCTCAAATTATACATTTCTAAAGCGGTCAAAACTAAATAAATAACTGTTATTTATAATTACAACTACATTGTAGTGTGTCATAAACTATTAAATGTTGCATATAAATGCCTGATGTGGATTAAACTAAATTATTAATGTTTGTGTGTAAATTACTGTTTATTTATTTGTGTAATTTCCATATTGAACAGTAAATGATGAGGGTAATAACATGGTGCTTAAAACCCCTTCAGAAACCCAGTTAAATGACTGTTTTATTTGTAGTCACTGTTTTAATAACTGTTGTTTTTGTGTTTTGTAGAAGCTGAGAGATCCTCAGATGGGCCTGCTGGCCTTGGCCTTGTACAGACAGGTCACCTGCCGCTACAAATGCCCTGACGCCCATATGCTTCCCTCCCCACAGGTCACTATACGTCCTATCTAATATCAATTGTGTCTATAATATATCTACTTTGTAACAAGTCGCTCAAATGAACTTACAGGAGTTGGCGGGACTAGAAGCTCTCCTGAAAAATGTCAAGTCAAAGGAGTTGAGGGAGTTCTGCGCTGCGCTCCTGTCCAATCACATCGGTGGACCGGGCTCAGGTCTTCGCATCAGCAGTAATGTTCCTGCTCAGAGACAAAGCCTCCTGGAGCTGCTGCTCCACCTGGACTCTGTGATGCTCACTGGAAATATTCTACTGCTTCCTCTTCATCAGATAGCCTCCCAGCCTCAGAATGTCACAGTAAGACATTTCTAGACATTTGAAAGGCCCAATAGGCCCCAAAATGTATAACTTCTTGTCTGGAAGAAAATAAGTGATGATGTCATAGTTATATAACCACATCTTGGAGACTTGGCAGAAAATAGTTGCATCACAAACATGAGGTGTGGAGATTAGAAGACGTGGTTGTTATCCATACAGAGATAAATTAACAAAAATAGGAACCAATATTGCAAAATTGGAAATGTTAAATCTTTAGTTTTTTTAATAGCCCTATACTAGGGACTAGGGTAATGGTTAAAAGGTCAAATATGTACTTTTATAATATAAAAATAACTTGTTCTGTAGTTACACTATTCCAAATGTTTCCAAACTTTTTTCAAACTAAATGAAATCTGTAGTGAAGGTAGAGTTATTGTTTTTATTGAGACACCCCTAGTGGCACATTACACACTTACAAACTTCCAACTTTATCAGTGTACAAATCTACATTTTACCATATGATTTTTATATCAAAAAGACACTGAACACCATAATTAGTTTACAGTTAACAAAAATGATCTTGAATACAAGCACAGATCAAAAAAACATTCCAGAAGATTTCAGTTGATAAGCTGTTGCTTTTGCTAAATCACATGTTCTTAAGAATGTTTTGTTTGAACAATGATGCATTTCCAGATATAACTGAAAATAATGAACTTTTATTATAATGCACCTTCCCCATACTCCAAACTATTTGCACATTAACGCAACTTACTTTTTCCTCTAAGAACTCCTTTCTGCCAACCATGCCCGACGATAATGCGAGTGAAGTCCTACAGTTGATGACTCAGGGAAAGAACTCAAAAATCTACTGTAAGTATTTTACATATACAAGTTTAGCTTTTTTTTATTATTATAAATTATATGAATTGTCATAGAGGATATATTTATAATTTATTTTACATCATTCACAGATTGTGCCAATGGGCATCCATGGGTTGTGACCGAGGTATGAGCTGTTTTTGTATTCCTCTTGCCAAACATTCTTTAAGAATACAGATTTCAATAAATAATACATGTTATGCTTCTCTATTATCTAAGTGTGGCAGACCAGTGGTTACAGCAATATGTCCCACGTGTGGGGTCCTAGTTGGTGGGAGTAACCACAACCCAGTGGCTGGATTTACTGCAACGCAAAGGTATTATTCTCTACAACCTTTGTCACAGTATTATTTGTTAATTATTTGTGTTTTATTTAGGGGTGCCTCAATATTTACATTTTTTTTTTATTGATTTATTACTGACAATATTCTTATGATAATACTTTAAAATAGATATCAGGATTCATTTTGGCCACACTGAATGTGTAATGTAAATCTGCTAGTGTGACAGTCCTAGATTGATTTAACTAATGCTCCTCTCATCTGTATAAAGTGTCACAGATCAAACTCGGACAGGACACATATTAGGAAGGGCTCACCAAAGGTCTGAAGCCCCCGAGAGACAGATGACCAGCGCTCAGTCCTGCATCCTGCGGCTGCTCACACACCTCGCCATGCTTCAGGGCTCCATCAAAAACAACCGAGTGAGACTTCAGTTCAATTTGCACAAGATTTTGAATATCAGTGGTGTTGAATAAATGGCACAGTATAATAATACTCCTGTGGGTTTAATGTGGTTATTGAAGAGAGTTGGTGACATGATCAACCCCAGGCCCTCTGATGTTTCCAACTTCCTGTGGGAGCACCTTGAGAAGGACATGGATGTGTTGGGGCAGACTCTGGATCAGAACATGGACAACACAGCCGTCACAGTTCATCTGATTCTCAATGCCTGCACAGGATTCACTACAGGTGACGTTAGAACTACTTTCAACTTGTTGCTCTTTAAAACAAAAAAACATGATCTTACTTTGCTATAATCTGACCACAGGTTCCCGTGGAGCAACACAGGATCTGTCCTCCAGACAAGGACGGCAACAGTGGGAGAAGTTTGTCTGTGGTTCTGCCATCAACCCCGTTCTTCAAGTAAGAAATACATGTTATTTAAAACCAGTGACTTGATCTATTACACGGTTGTAACTGGAATCAATTCCCAGGAAATAGGTTTTGTTTTTCTACGGGGACATTTGGGTGTCAAATACTTCATTTCCTAGAATCTGGCAAAAGAACAAATAATGAACCGATTTATTTAGGGAATCGTAAACAGAACATTCAAATGATTAAAAATATATAAATATACTGGCACAGTTATATTATAGTTATATTATTTCAGGAAAAATATTATTTTATGATCAAAAAGGTTGTAATAATACGATTACAAAAGCTGTAATTGAATCATAATAAAGTCATATTATTTCAGGAAGAGGGTTGTAATATTAAGATTATAAAAACACTAATTTAATGAAAATAAAGTAATATTATTTGATAAAAAAGCTTGTAATATAAGTTAACAAACCTCCAATTTAGTGAAAAATAATTCCTACTATGAACTTTTAAAGTATTTGTATGAATTTATTATTTTGTATACATAAATTGGTGGAAATATGGCCTTAAATAAAAAAATGTGATCAATCAATACATCTTTAAAGAGGAATAAGAGAAATACACAAAGATGTTGATTGCCACATGGTGATAACATGATGTAACTTCCACCTGTCTGCTTTCAGGATTTAAAGAAGAATATGTCCAAAGCTCAGGACAGAATCGGTGCTGATGACGGTCTCGCTGGAAGCCCCCTGAGGATTCTCCTCTTCAAGGACCCCGGCTCCATGCTGATCCTCCCCTCCGACTGCCCAACACACCGCTCCTCCTTCTGGACTCTTCCACAGACGCTGACAGTGAAGCGCTTCTCTCAGTTGGTGGAGGAGGCACACGGACGCAGCCCCCTCCCCCTGCTGAGCCTCTTCATCACCAAGGTACCCATCATCTTCAGGGGCATGTGAAATATCTGACGAAGACTGGGGGCATATAGTGGACTATAATTAAGATGATGTTTTTTTTTTTTTAAAGGGAAATGAAGTTAATGAGAATAACGTAACAATGTTCAGAAAGGTTTTAATATTAACAAAGTAAAGCTCTGATTTAATTGAAGTTTCACAAACAAATTATCAACCTATCTTTTATAACTTTTTTCTAGACATACTATTTTTATTTTTATTTATTATAATTAATTATAATTTCTTCCCCAAAATATATTGGATCTGAGAGACCCAACCAACAAGAGCTTCACATTTCAGAGTAATGGGAGAAGACGACCAGACCTTAGCTGTGTAACATCATTCAAAATCTTTTGACTTTTTCAATATCATGTGCTTTATTATTTTAACTCTTCTATTTTAGTTGACCTGGGTCAGGTCATCTTCTCTTATTACTCTAAGATGTAAAGCTGTTGTTGTTAAGCTCTCTCATGTCCATGATTGGTCCTTTTGTGATGTTACTTTACAGTGATTTTAACCAACGCAGCATCACTGAATGTTATCATATGATAGTGTTGTATTATTTTGCCTGTGTGTGTCCCAGATACCCTGTGTGAGGCAGTTACATCACCTGCCTGAGCTGGCTGCTCTACAGTCCGACCTGTTGAGGGTGTTTCCTCTGACGTCAGACTCCACAGATAAGACTATTGCACAGATGTTACAGCAGATACCAACAGGTATGTCAACATTTCACTTTTAATTCAACATACCCCACTCCTGACATCACACACACACACATGCACGCACGCACACACACGCACACGCACACATACACACACACTGAGCCTTCTCACTGTCCTCATTAGGATACCAGAAGAAGATGCTGAACGAGAGAGTGAAGAAATTCATGAAGGTGTGGAACTGCCTCAGAGCAGAGGTGGCCAACTGTAAGCATGTCTGCATTTACATTTAACTCTGATGTATGCGTGTAAAGTTATAAAGGAGTAACTATTCCTGTGTGGCTTTCACTGCATTCATTGTGAATGATGTATTGATCTGTCTAGAGCAGTATGAATATCCCTGTGTTCCATCCAGATGGAGTTTCTCTCCCACACTCCCCCCCCCTGCCTGAAACACCTCCATTGGACTCCTCTGTTCACTTCTGTAACATAGTGTCATCACTATGTTACACTTGTGTGTCTATTGGCTAGCGCTCCAACACATTGTACATGATATACAATGCAATAAAAGTATAGTTTAACAATTATTTTAAAAGAGGACTCAATTAAGCATTATACATTTGTGAAAGTTTATGTCTTTACTATTCCTTATAAGGCAAAAGTTAAGTTTTCAATTCAATGCCAGCTTTGTGATCAATATTAGAATTTAGGTAGGGACCAAATGTGACATAATGTCTAGATATTACTGTTGATAGAATAACATGTGGTCTACACTTTTTTCAAAACATTTTATTTGAAATTCATTGTTAGATTTATTATTTGTAAGTAAGAGTGCTTAGGGTTGAAATCTGAACTGGTTGAACAGCAGTGTTTAATATAAACAGTCTTCAATGTTGGTATCGTAATATCTTGTGAAATGTGAAATAATTAAAACACATTCTAACTATATAATGTAACAATTCTGTCAATTTTGTTAATGTACAAAATCTAATACAATTGTGAAATAAAAATACAATTGAACCAAATGAATACAGGTATTCACAACTGTAATGATTATGTATGCCTTGTGTTTCCTCTTTTCACTCTTTTACTTTCTCCCATACCTGTGTGTTTGCAGCAGCAGAGCTGGATGTGAACTTGTGTCAGGAGGAGGTGACAACCGAGAGCTCTGGGGAGTTTCTGACGCCGTGCCGACATGGACGGGGCTCTTGTCTCCGAACTCTGGTGGACTTCCTGTCGGAGGCTCACAACAGCCTGGTGAGAGCCAGGCTGCCAGAGGACAGGTCAGTACCCCAGCTTCCAAATGTAGCGAAGTAGAAGTAAAAAGTAGCATGAAATGAAAATACTCAGCTATAATAAATACATTTTCTCAGCCTTTTGTTCTTAAGCTAACAGTTATTCAGCTGATCAAGGACATCCTCCTGTTTTATTTCCCCACAGTGAATACAGTGTTCCTTTAGAGAGCATATCAGAAACCCAGCTGACCCTGTGCAGCCCGGAGAGAGAGCTGCTACCTCTGGTTTTATCCCACTGCCACTACACCTTGAAGAAAGGTGGGGAGACCGACAGCAACTACGACCTGCCGGGCATACAAACCCAGCTGGCCCACCGCTTCCTGGCTGGAAAACCACTTATCCAAGCGGTAAAATCAAGCTGCTTTACTCTGGAATGCTTTTAAACTCTAAAATGTGCTATTTGTATGTGTTTGATTTACCCTACCTATTTCAAACGAATGTTAAGAAAAATGATGTTTTAGGAACATTTTAGTACTGTAGTAGGGGTTAGTTTTTTTTTTTTATAGTATTTTATTAGTGTTAGTCGTTTTTTAGCTTGTAATCTTTCTGGATGATACAGAATCTCTCCAATGTAAGCTGTGTTAGTAATATTTATTGTAAAAACGTTCTTTTTTCGTGTCTGTCTTCCGATTCTTAAGATTCAGGTAGCTTATTAGGGTGTCCCATTTCACATACCATATCTCCGATTGATTGTATGTACATGGAAGAATAGCAGACATTCTGCTTACCAGCGCTCTTGTCCTCTTTGATCAAAATCAGGACACCTCGAGATACTTAAACAGACAGCTGCAGGACTTCTCTGTGATTCTAGCCGAGGTCAGACGCAAGATTCACCAGGTAAGACCATTTCACACTCTTTTGAAAAAGGAACATTTCACGGTACCAACGTCTTCATCTGGAACTGACTAATGCCAGCCGAAGAATGTTCACAGTAGTTTTCCTGCAGGATTTTGTGAGGTCACTTTGTAGGAGGTCAAATTCCTTCCCTCTCACTTTCCCCTGTCTGTACCACAGGAACCGCTGAAGGGTTCGGTGAGCAGCGCCATGAAGACGGTGCTGCGCTCGTACACAGATGTGTGTGATGCCGTGAACGTGGTAGATATTGGCCTTCGCTTTCTTGGCAAGGCAGGCGGGGATCCACAGGGTCAACTTCTGACCTACCTCACTGATTCACTGCAGATGGAGAAGCAGATTTCCAGCACTGTAGCCAAGGTAGAAACCTCCAGACACACAGATATTTACAACACAGTTAATGTTTTATCTTCTGAGGCCGAATAAATATACAAGCTGACCGTATCTATTCTGGATAACTTTAAAGGGGCCCTATTATGCTAATTTTCAGGTTAATATTTATAATTTATGCCTATATACTGTGACATGTTTACATGCTTTAATGTTCAAAAAGCTCTTTCTTTTTCTCATACTGCCTGTGCTGCAGCTCCTCTTTTCACCCTCTGTCTGAAACCAGAGCCCAGTCTGCTCTGATTGGTTTGCTGGCCTGCACTTTTGTGATTGGTCAACCGCTTGGAGATGTCACGCCCCTAAAATATCACAGACAATGTGTTAGAGCACTAGCCAATAGAAGCACAAGTGTTACATAACAATGTCACTACATTATGAAAATGTTGGTTTTTCTCGAGTCAAAACCAATATCCTACATTTTCCAAATCCTTTCAACAGAATGGGATGTGATCATGTTGACATTTTGTATGCAATGTACCTAAACAACAACTGTTCATTGTTATAAACCTTTCATCTTTTGAAACGTATGTGTGGTATTAGGTAAAAATATCCATCATGCTATACTTTAACTTAAAACTACATGTGAATACATTGGATTATTGTTGTGATGTACTACAATGCATATTCTGAAATTCAATCTCCACTTAATATTCACTATCATGCAAAGATAATGTTACTACTTACTAGTGTTGGGTTACTCAAGTGAAGCAAATTTAACTAGTTTGCCATACAAAAATGTATTGGTTCAAATAGCTGTGGCAGAAACCAAATACAATAAGAGCCATAAATACAGTAGTTATAACTTGGCATGGTGTTTTTACATTTTTCATAATTGTCATAATGTTATTTATTGTTTTATAGGCTCTTGGAGAGAGCAAACTTGAACACAGCATATCCACCTGGCAGATCCTGACTTCTTGGAAATCTGAGCTAATGCTAAGCAGAAAGCAAGTAAGTATTACAAAAATCATAAAAATACATGACTTATTAGGATTTGGCAGAAATTATAATTATAACATACAATAGTTGATTTTGCAGTCACAACAGTCAACATTTGCAATCGCTTTTAGGACTTTAAGACTTAAAAATGCAAAATCCATGAAAGAAACTCATGGATTGACCACGGTATTTCTCTTTGAGTCTTTATTCTCACTCGTGACCCCGCTGGCTGCCGGCGACTGACCCCAAACACCATGCAGAGTTAAATGTCCTGGGCTGTAATCCATTGAAAGTGTGCTGTCTGACACGGCAGGCGCCCACAGTTTGACCCCAATAAACACTGAATTTGATGAATTCTGACTCCACTGAAGTATTTTAATTTTTTTATTACACCCAATTGCTGATCATGTTTCAGGACCCGTTTCAGAAGCTACCCACAAAGTTCCAGAAGAAGCTCTCTGAGGACGAGAGGAAGGGGCTGAAGGTTTTCCTTGCTGCCACAGATGTTGAAACATTCTGTTTGGAGCTGCATGAAATCCTGCTTCTGAAGATCAACCACGACGTGCCTGACGAGGGTTACCAAGCCCATTGGAAGTAAGCAAAAAACCATTTGCATTCACAGTGAAAACACAACCATTTTACCATTTGTGAGGTTAGAAGGTGACACACCAAATGGTAAAACAATCCCAAAACATTAGCACTTTTGGCTTTTCTTCCCTATTTTAACCAAAAGTTGTATTTAGGAATGTTCTTTAAGCTCCTGAATATCAGAAGTGTGTATATTGTCAGTTCAAAGATTATCATCCTAGTCTAAAGGAATCCATTGATTTCAGACAGTTTGAATCAGAGTAGAGTGTGGTGGTCTCACCCAGGGGCTGTCCCCTGGTATTGAAGCCTTTGGACTTCCAGGATGAGAGTGTGACCCCTCCAGGCAGCCATCTGTCAGGGAAAAGCAGCTTAAGTTGTATCCCCTCGGCCGCAGGTCATTTCTATTGAAGCAGCATCTGGGCAGGGAAGTGAATAGGCCTGCTCATGGTGAAAACAATGGATGCAGTGCTAACAGTTGTTTTGTTTGTGTCCTCCCACCCTCCCTGCTGTCTTCAGCGTCAGGTCCACCTTAGAGAACCATTTGGAGCAGAAAGGCCTTTCAGATCTGCTGGAGCTCGAGTCTTTATCAGAGGACACCACTCTGGGACAAGGGGCTGACGTGTGGAGGGCTGCTGTGGAGTTCAAATTAAGAAGATAAATTATGATTACAGTCTTATTTCTGATCTTTTTCTTATATTGCCATTTATTTGTGTTATTGTTATATCATTAATGCAATATCTGCATTAGGATTGAATGTCTATGGTAATGATAGGGCATGTTCTGATGAGTCTAAATATATCTGTATATTTTGAGATGTCTGAAAGTGACAGGATAGTGCAGTATATGTATTTAAAGCAGGCTTATTTTTATATTAATTATGTTATGTAAAGTGTGTTAATAACAAATCAGGGAACAATACTTAAGTTGATTATAAATTAATCAGAATTTAGTTTTCGGTGAAACCATTTTCCAACTTCGAATAATTACTTTTCTTTTTTGTTAAATTGTTGGCACTTTCTATTTTATTTTTCCTATTTTTCTTAAAAGACATCTTACATTTTCAAAGCTGTTAAAATTGAGTCCATTTTATAAGACGGGCTCTTGATTTATCTCTCTAAAGACAACTTACAAATACATAACTTTAAGTAAAGTATATAATAGATAAAACAAATGGGGAAACATTTGAAACACTTAAGTTTAACGGTGTAAAGATCAGGTAAAGAATTAGATATCGTATCACATTACATGCTTTATTGTTTGACTTTAAGAGGTTGAAGAATGTTGAGATGAAATAGTGTATTATTGAACTCATTGCATAAACAAAATAAAACTTGTACATTTTACACTTGGTGGTATTTGTCAGTTATAATAATATGAATAACTGTTTACACATGACCAGAAACACATTCCTTCTAAGCAAGACAAAACTCTCATAAATATTTTCAGTAACATTTACCACATAGGTTTTTTCTCTACTCAACTGGGCAATGCCTGAATAAATGGACAACCGTTTCTGGACATCCATAAAATCAGTTTGCCATCACACCTCCCTTTGCAAAGTCAACCAAACCGTTGTTCGATCCACGCCCCTAGGAATCCAACTCAGTAGACCGACAGCTCCGTACAGCCAATCAGATGACATAACCAAGAGACAATGATCTCCCTTAACCAATCACAGACATCCAGAGGCGGCAATTACGTGTGTTGTTACCACAGAGATGATGTTACGCGTTATTTGGTTCTCAGTGTTTGTCCAGTGAGTCAACGGAGTACTTTCACTGGGTATCAGGAGGATTGTGTTGGGAATTCAAACCGTAACGCGTACTACAGCTTAACAGCAATGGTGCCAACCAGCTTTTGAAGTAAGTACTTACATTGCTTCTTCAGCAACCAACACATTTTAGATTAATTGAGGGATAAACGTTGTATCTAGAGAAACGCTTAAAAGAAACAAGCCAGAAACACAGCCGTTATTATTTCCAACCAATAACCGTTAACGTTAGCTTAGTTTGGCAGCTGTAATAAGGCAGTGATTTAACAAAGATAGTATCTTAACATACTTTTTAAAATTACGTCAAGTTACATTGCAAAACATCCAGTTGGGAATTATCTGTAGCAGTCAAGGTAACGTTACTACTAGCATCACTCTTACATTAACCGTTAACGTTAGTTACGCTATAATAACTGTTAGCTTACCGTAAGAGTAGCATACAAACGGCTAGCTTGCAATTATGTTAACTCACACTAGCTGCTGTGTTTTCTTCTATAGCTCGTGCGGTTTCACACGTCACGATGTGTATCATACCTGGCATGCTTTTACAACCTTGTGTTTGTGATGGGAAGATGATTACGTTAGCTAACAGAGCTAACATACACCTGCTCTAGTAAAGCAGCACTGGAGTTAGGTTACCAAGTACATTTACTCAAGAACTGTACTTAAGTAAAAAAAATGTAGGTACCTACTCAAGTATTTTCTCATGTTGCTTTTACTCCACTAGATTTTGTAGGCGAATGTTGTACTTTTTACTCCATTACATGTATTTTTGTTATTTTGCAGATCTAGATTATTAATACAAAATGTAAATGAACTAAGACATTATTATATTTCTTACAGGTTAAGCTAGCCAGTAGTGTATATACAACTCCAGTTTGTCCAAGTGCATCATTGAAGTTATGAATACAATACACAAATACACGAATAATTATAATACAATAATTTTAAATATATTGTGCGCTTCTGCATGACGAGTACTTTTGGTACTTTAAGTATATTTGTTATGCTAATACTTTTGTACTTTTAAGTAAGTGCAATTTTGAATGCAGTACTTTTACTTGTAGCTAAGTATTGTTACAGTGTAGTATTGCTACTTTTACTTCTATCACTGTTCAGCAGCTATTGTAAAAAGTTGTCAGAAGCAACAATTATGTTTTTTTTTGGCTTAAACTTAGCAACTCCAGGGTTATATTAGCCTCATAGCCTCATCATCATTACATAGTATTTATTTTACACGTTACCTAGCTTGAGTCGTAGCCAACATAATAAACATTAAGCTGTTAAAGCACAAAACAATTAATGTAACTGTAAGTACTGTTAGTTATACTTTGATTTCAGCTTGTTCTCCACGTTTTCAACCTAACCCAGCTGTAGTATAAATAGAGTTAATTTGTTGTTGGTTACCCTGGGAGACAAACAGTGAAGAGGGAAGTGGCTGTGACTCCCTCTGTTGTTGTGGTTTATTCTTCTAAATCCAAAAAGCCTGCGGGGCCTATTGTGTCTCATAAGCAAGCCTTGTTGACTCTATTTCAGGTTTTCAAAGAATGCATCCAACACGAAGCCCTTCATCCATCCCGACAGGTGTCTCAGGAGATGCCTTGGATCTCATATTGTCAGGCTCCCAGCTATCCATGTCCAAGAGACCCAGCAGTGCATCACCTGGGAAATACTTCTCTCGGTCTGTGTCGGTTTCTGTGGCAAGTGACAGCAGAGGGAAACGCAACACCCTGGTGAGAAACTGTGCTGGCTACAGAATGGATTGTTAATGAGTTATACCATAATCTAACCAAGATGCAGGGGCAAATCATGACACTCTTATTAGTTGCTTGTCTCAGAAAACATCTTATAATTCATTAACACACTTTATTAAATCCACAGAGCGATGTCGGCTTTGGTAGCTCCCGCTCCATCAAGAACCTTCGGCGGTCCAACAGCACCACCCAGGTTAATCAGCAGGCCAACATCAGTTTAAGGTACAAAAACAAACATGGTGGGGTATAACCCTGGAACATTTGTAACACATTTATATGTGAAACAGAAGTATTGCAGTGAAAATCACTATCCCCTCTTTTCTCTCTGGGCCAAACCTATTTTCTTCAGTCTTATCACTGGCATTGACACACTAAACTGCATAAAGAACAGTATGTGCTGCTGATACATGTACTGTGCAGAGCCTCAGGCAAAATGTGCTCTTAGATAGATCATCAAATGACCTTTACAGCATCTTACATGCGTCTGAAAAATGAAGGACATGTTTTTGATATGTCATAAAAGAATGTGCATTTCAGATAGTGTGTGCAAGACTGTCTTTACGTCGTGCTCATGTTGCAACAACATTGGTTGTAGGATGTACTTTCTTTTTTGTTGTTGAACTTTTCAGCCTCCTATGGACCTGTGTTGGAAAAATGCACTTCCCAAAAATAAATAAACCCAGGATTAATGTATGTTACAAATCTAATGCAATCGTGATATCCATATCAAGTTGCAAAAAAGTGAACCAACTAGCTCTCCCTGTGTCTCAGCTCTCCTGCATGGAGTGTTTGCTCTTTAAAGCAGAGTGGCTCTCTTCCCTGAGCAACAGCTGGCAGGCCTAAAGCCTCAGCAGTTTGGACAATAGGAGTTGTAGCGCGCCAGCTCCTGCATGATAAAGAGTGGAGGGATGCTGGGCGGCTGTTGCTAGGGTCACGGGGTGCAGCAAATTGCTTTGTCCCAGGTTAGAGGGGGAGGGCCCGGACCCTGGAGTCAGGTTACCCCCACCACCAGGAGCCAGTGAAAGGAGAAGTGTGTGTCTGTGTGTGTACACGCTCTGGTTCTATTGTCCAGCAGCTGCCGCCATCGCCCCTCCGAGGATGCAGACCAGAGGGGCTTTACATTTAAAGACATTCTAAATACCCCCCTCCGAATCTCGGAGTCTTTCTGGGCTGTCATTGGGTCACTCACCACCCCTCTCACCGTCCTCCCTCTCCTCCCTGCACCACTTGTAAAGCAAAAAAGAGAGGAATGTGCTGCCTGAATTGTGTTGTCAGATGGCTTTTCATTGGGCCAGCTGGCATCCCCCCCTGAAGACACACTCGCTCACTCACATGCACATTTCTATACTAACCCAGACAGAAACACCCTGCACCGCACAGATACCAGAGGCCTGACAAGAGGTCCCACTACATCTGCGCCTCATGATGGAGGTGTTTGGTGTGTGAGGCTATTTGGAGGGTGAATGACAGGCCATTGGGATAAACATATGCATGCACGTATTTACATGGAATCCATAACGGAGTTCCCCTAGCAGACGGTCAGCTGCTACACACTGAATTCCAGAACTTGTGGGGGATAGGAGAAGGGGGTGAGTCCTGTTTCTGCAGCTGTCATTACAACATTTAATCACAAAGGCTGCCGCTAAAAGCCAAGACTCGGGGTTCCGTCACTGTGTCGTGTTGTTTAATTGTGTTTAAAAGTGCACTGCTAAGCCCTTGTTACGTGAAAATGAAGCCCAGAATGTGATTTTACCCCACTAAATACGACACGTTAGAATGAGTTTTTTCTCACATTTAGCACCACAGCCTTTTAAAGAGTCAGTTCACCCAAATTGCAGAAACATACTTCCTCAACCCACTCTACTGAAACTAATCCTCGCAAATAGATAACAGTCAGATCATTTTTGGTCTTTTTTGTTGCCACAGTAATAATATTATACATTATTGTTCTACATAAACAATGTGACTAACCTGCGGCCCGCTTGTCTTGATTTCCCAGTCAGGAGCAGAGTGAGGACTACCTGGCTCTGTTTGACAGCAGCTCAGATGGACGCAAGAAACTGGCTAGCCTCAGCAAAGCCTCTCCAGACAGAACCACATGGAACATCCTGGTAATTGTCATCAACCACTCTGTTTGTTAACTCGTCATCACCCTTGATTTAATATACGTCTTGACAATCATATTATCTATACTAAGTAGCTCAAAGGTATCCAGTATATCCTGAATTAGGGGTCTTGCAATATACCGGCATTTGCGATAACTTTGATACATGAAAAAAGAAGAATTTGTGTGTTAAAATACAAATACAGTATGGTTATGTTGTCTAAATAACCCAGCAACTTTTGACTTCACTTCCATTTATTTCCGTACTTTTTCCTCAATCTCCCTACATTTTCAGTGGAATTAATTTTCCAATAAAAGACACAAAAAACCCACAACAAACTAAATAAAAGGGGGATTTGACAGAAAGCATTATTATTATTATTATCTTTTTTCTATAGATCCTTGTGTTCATAAACATGCCCAGCACATTTCGTAAAATCTATCAGAATATATTAATCAGAAATATCCTACAATTTGACACAAAATGATTTCAACTAGAAAAACCAATCCGTCCCATTAATTGATTCTCTAAAACATCCAAATCAACTCAAAAATCCTGGTTAAAACTGCCATCTTGGATTCTTAAGAACTAGGAAAGCGATTCAGCATCCTCAATAACTCTGGGAACTACTCCAATATTGTCCAAACTGTCCAAACCATTGTTGGAAAATTATCCATGATGATAGATGATTTTGCCATTTAATGCAAATTAACGCATTTTGTGCTAATTGTGCAAATTCCCCAACATTTGCAAGTTAGCATCTGGCAGTTGCTGAACGCTGGGTAGTTGTGTTGGACATCAAACATGGATGTAATCCACATGTCCAGGGTTAATAGTGCTAGCAAGTTGGCTATTATGCAGAATTTAAAAGTTTTACTATAGTTGTTACCAGATATCAGTTTTAACGGTGTCAAATGTTTCCTTAGTTTATGGGGTAATAAGTGTGTATTCCTTGCTTTAAGGATGATCAGCCCAGAACATTCCCCCTTCACTCGAGCTCCCGCAGCACCGACGGTGTGGTCTCTCCCTCCGGCCCGAAGAAAAGAGAGCCTGGCATCACTCTGGCTGCCACCTTCACTGCCAACAACAGGTGGGCAACTCTGACACACACTCGCTAAAACGTCTAACAAAAAAAGAGTTAAGTCCACTGGTCCGGTGACTACCTGCACTGCTGCATTCTGGTTTCCTAGCTGCTTCTCATGTTTCATACCTGTTGATCATGGCAGCTGATACTGCCTTCAGGAATTCCTCCCACACACTGATGACTTCTTCTTTCATGGAAATGGTGTGCATAGGCTCAGTTTGTAATAGGGTTGAAGAATTTGTGTCAAAGTATGTAGTATCAGTAACTGTAATTCCTAAGGAGGTGAAAAGGGGCAGTGGCCTTTTCAAGTCCTTTTTCTCACGTACAGTACAGGCGTAGACATTAAGGGTAAAATAATAATGTTATTATCACTGGCCCCACCATTGTAACCACTGGCCCGGAGCATTCGTCCAAAGAAAATTGACTTATAATGAAGAAAATTAACACATTTGTTGCAATAGTAATTTATGCACTAACTACATTACTACTTGTACTACAACATTTGAATTATCAGTTCTTCCTCATTTTCCTCAATTGTTCATATTTGGTTTATTAAAATAATGATATTGTGGTCATTGTTTAAAAATGTCTGCTATTATTATGAGTATTATTATTTGTATAATGTGCTTTCTGCCTTCCTGTCATTAGGAGTTAGAAATGTAATGGCTGTGTAATAGATTAGATTAGAACCTTCATTATCCTAAACTGCTGGGACATTTCGCCAATACCTTTATATTTTCTACTCTTTACTTACTTGTCAGCATTGGTCGGCATTGATGTACAGAGCCGACAGAAGACCTTGTTTATATTGGCATCATATTGAGAGGTGCAGCCAGTGACGCGTCATAAAACCAGGAAGTAAGCTGCTGGTTCCCTCGACAAAAAAGTAATGGGATTTCTCCACAGGGTTTTGGAAAACAGCTGGAAATAAGGTTTGTGGAAAACGAACCTGTTTGATAAATGCACGTTTTGTTCAGCTGGATAATATCCACATGTCTGCCCTACTTTTATAATTTTCGAATCATAAATCTAATCGATAGATTATAAAGGGTTTTAAGACGCGTCACTGCACCACTAGAAGCCAACTCGTCAAGCTCAAGCTGGCTGAAACTTTCTCTCCCTCTTCTTCTCATGCTCCCTGTCACTCTCCTTTAACTCCTCCGGTGACTTTCTTTTATTTGAAGATTGTTTTTTGCCCGGCGCTTGGCCGGTTACCGCTGGTATTAAAAACCTTTTGGCGAATGGTTAGGTGGCGCGATAGTCTGTAGTGAACAAAGGAGGAGGAGGAGCCTGCTCTAGCTGCGCTCCACAGCAAACAGCTGTTTGCTTTTCACCCAACAACGACAACCGACTCACGGAATGTTATTAATAAACGAAACAATTTAACTAAATTGCTAGTCAAAATACCAATACCACAGGAAACATTTTTGTTTTTTAAAGCAATATTTTTAGTGGCCCGAGCGGGCAAGTGGAAAGTACGTTATGCTGGCCCGGGGTGTCTAAATAGTGCTTCCGGGCCAACGGGCCATTTATAATGTCGAGCCCTGCAGTATCATGGAGGGTGTCATTGTGCCTTTTTTGTTTTTCCCAGGAGCAACAAGGGAGCTGTGGGGAACTCTGTCACCACCATCTTACACAACAACTACTCTGAGATACCACTCACGCCTAAGAGCTCCAACCAGAGGCCGTCCTTTAAGTATGGACTCAAATTAACATTGCTTGTGTGACATGTGTTTGGAGATTTTATTAGGCCTTATCCAATATGTTGGGCGGATTAAATGATTCATATCAGTCAGTGTCAGTTATATCGTGTTTCTTATTCAATGTCATGATAATTGTTTATGTGCACAGTACTGATATTTTATTATGTCGGAGGTATATGTTATTATGATCACAATATCTTTTTTTGTACTATGAAAATAGTTTCACACTCCACCAAAAAAAACCTTAGTAAACCTACCTATTCTGTCCATCCTTTAAATAATAATGGTTTTATAGACATTACATTGTATTTAACATATTAATATTAATGTGTTGACATATGTTTTTCATTAATATGGTTTTTATTTGTTTTAACTACTATTACTTTGAAAATATCCTTAATTTCATTGGTCTCTAATTAGTTAAAATGCTGAATTGTCTTTTCGGTGTTTTTACAGCCCACACTTTGTCTGTCTTCTCATCTCCTGCTTGTCAGTCATCTGTACAGCACTGCAATAACCTTTAACAAGGTGTCATTCCAATTAAGATTAAGATTGACAGTTTTTTCGTCTTTCAGCAACATCCTGAAGGCCACAGCAAACGACGAGGTTTCACAAGATAACAGCTCCCTGACAAAGTCTCAGAAGAATTTCTCTTCAACTTCCTCCACCTCAAACAACAACTCTCCAGTGTCGGCCCAGGGAGGCAGCCCCACCACGCCCCGAAGGAGGGAGGCCACTGAGGAGGAGGCCGAGAGGTCTGACCCACAGCACGGTTGTGTGTTTACTGTTCTGATGATGCTGTCTGATAATTGTTCCGTGACCCATAGCTGCTCCTTTGTGTATTTGAAGGTTTATTCAGCAGGTGAACCAGGCAGCAGTCGCTATCCAGCGCTGGTACAGAAGCCATGCCAAGAGGCGACACACTAACCAGGCAGCGCTCAAACGCACCCTTGCCAGTAGAAGAAAGGTATCCATCTGTGCCCCAGGCTGCCTCTATCCTCACCTTTTATTCTCCATGGCCTTAACTGGGTTCATCCCTCTCTTTCCATTGCTACTGTAATAAGAGATACACTGTCTATGCTCTGCCCTTTTAGGAGTGGGAGGAGAGAACAGAGGAGGAGAGTCACCTGGAGCAGCAGCAGAAAAAGGACGAAGACAGGAAACGGATCCGAGAGGAGAAAGCTCGTCTGGCCCGCCTGGCTGCCATCCAGGTGCCCACATCTGATTCACTTCTAGCTGCATTAGCTTTTCCATAAAGTGTGGAGACGTGCAAGAGATATCTTTTTAAAAGTCTGGTCAAAACTGATGTAGAAAAGACTGTGATAGCCTGACTCCCTGGCTTAATGTGTGCCAAAGTATTTGTCTAAACACCCAGCAATAAGGCGCTTCTGTTTACAGATCTTGCCTGGGAAACATACTTGAAATCATGTTCCCATTATGCTACAAAGGTTCTTAAAGAAAGACATCTTGTCTTTATTGGACATTCTCTAGTGACAATCTATAAAATAGTCTGTAGATATTTGATTTGATTTCATGCACTTAAGTTCCTTATACCTCCAAGCACTTTTTTTCTCCCATGATTGTAACGGCTTACAACATTGTCTTGTGTCTCCCTCTGGTGGTGTGTAACAGGAGCTGCAGCAGAAAAGAGCCCAGCGGAGTGCAGAGGTGCAGTGTGCAGCTGAGGTGGAGCAGGAGAGCCGGAGGCAGACGGGTGTGGGCGGACGAAAGAAGCCACCCAGGATTTCTCTGACCAACAAAAGCTCAGCCTCAACGAGCAACAACAACCCGATGTCTCCCATAGATGTGAAAGCCAAGAACACAGGTCTGTGTTCCTTTAACTTCGTATACATCATTCATTTACATTCATCCTTCTCATAAGATGAGATAAGTCATTTGAACTTATTAGGAAAGAAAATAAGAAAGTCATTATCTTTGAATGATTTGTGGATAACTAAAAGTCTGGAATTCACCCAAAAGTACTGCAGAAGTTCTGCAGCAGGAGTGAAGAAGACATTAAGCTCGACATTTGTAATATACACTTTTATTTTGAAGTTTGAGAGAAAGTTAGAGAAGGTCCTGTAACTTTGTGCAACTTGGTCCAAATTATTTAATATTTGGTGTTTTATTATGGACAAGTTTCTTAAACGTTTGGGCTGGCTGTCAACTATTGTTCTTGCAAATAAAGCACAATTAAATCACTGCATCTCCTATTTTGAACATAGAAAAATACGATTATGACGTAAATATGTAATAAATGTCTTTTTATGTGTTCCCACAGACTCTAATTTGAATGTTGTTTCTGAATTGGAGCTAAGCTTCAGAGCCATTTCCCCAGCTCTGTCCAATCACAGAGGCTCTCAATGTTCCCAGGTAAATACAGTGTATCTTCACAGCTTTGCTCTCCACTTGCTTCCTTCCCTACCCTTTCTCCTTATATTTGACAATCCTCTTTGTGTTTCCGTCTCAGGATCAGGAGGACAGAGCAGAGGTCGAGCTGGAGCAGCAGCAGCAGCACAATGACAGGAGATTAATTCGTAAAGAGAGAGCTCGTCTGGCCCGCCTTGCTGCCACCCAAGCAAACATTTCAGATGTATGTACTTTGTTGTAAACTTAATACATGGTTAAAGTAATGATTGGTCACAACTCTTGATTGACAGATGTCTCCCTCTGGTGGTGTGTTGCAGGAACTGCAGCGGAGGGTTGCAGAGGCTCAGCACATAGCTGTGGTGGAGCTGGAGAGCCTGAGGCCAACGGGTGTTGTCGGACGCAAAAAAACACCAAGGATTTGTCTGGCTAACAAAAGCCCAGCCTCACCGAGCAACAACAGCCCAATGTCACCAATAGATGTGAAAGCCAAGAACACAGGTGGGCCTTATGAAATGCCAAAATATCCACTAAAGCAGCGGTTTTCAAAGTGTGAGGCGCGCCTCCCCTGGGGGGCGCCAGAGAGCTTCAGGGGAGGCGCAGCGTGAGACACAAAAGAACGAGAAAAAGACGAGTAAAGTGACACTTGCCCACTTGTGGCTGTCTGTGGAGACCGAGTTCCCCCACCTCGCCAAAAAGGCTGTAAAAGTGCTCATTCCCTTCACCTCCACCTACCTGTGTGAGTGCAGGTTTTCCGCATTGACTTTGATCAAAAGCAAGTACCGGTAAAGGCTGCAGCCAGAGGATGATCTGCGTTTATTCCTGTGTGCATCAAAGACGCAGACTCATTGTTCCCACTAAAGTAAGGGTGAGTGTAATAAGGAGGCAAAGTTGACGTTCAGTGTGTTACCTGGAGCATATAAGGATTTATCCACCATGTTGAAAATGTTAAATAAAATATGTCTTGAGAACACGGCGTGCGGAAATATACGGGTCGTGCTGCAGCTAGAGGTGCCTGTCCTCTGTAAGAAGGTGTCAGCGACTGACATGCAAGGAAGAACGGCTGTCCACAGGCTGTTCCAACTTTAACAACTGTATTAACTGCCAGGGTAGTGAATTGAACATGCAATTGTAATTGGGTGTGTGGTATATTTTCATGCACGGACACGCATGTTCCACAACACACAAACTGAACAACACTCAATTTTCCGATCGCTACCAGTGTCCTTGCGATCTTGTTATAATAACAAGTTCACGTTACTGATGCAATGTGGTTGAGACCATTCGGGCTTATTCTAGAGGGGTGCAAGGAATAGTCCAAGTAGTGGGGGAGTTTTATACAATATGTTTAAAACCTAAAAATAAAAAGGTTTAAAAAAGTTATTTTTTAATGTTTTAAGGCGGTGACGCTACTCAGCCAATCAAATCGGTGCAGTCAGCACGATAGATTCAAACACACACAGAGACACGACAAGAGGAGAGAAACAGTCGGAGTAATTTCAAATGGCGGAAGGTAGACAGCGAAAACAGAGCATTTAATTACATTTTCTCTTACTGGACCTCTTTGAAATGCAATTGAATACCCCTGCATTATAGCAACAACAACAATAATAATAATAATAATAATAACAGCAATAATAATTGGGAGGGGGGGCGCGGCTGTTCTTATGTTCTCTGAGGGGAGGCTCACCTACCCACACTTTGAAAATCGCCGGGTAGAGATTTCTACCAAAAAAATTTCATTTAAGTCTAACCTTGTAATCGATTTTTTACATGCACTACACAGGCACCGTTTTTATTTGGCAGATGAATAACCACTTTGGTAGAACGTTACTACGCTATCATTTTGATATTAGGTCTTGATATTGGTATAATTACTGATGGGGCATAGTCCTAACTACGTTTGTTCAAAAGTCCGTGTGCGAAATATACAAGTAAATATCAATATGTTTTATTCTCCTTATTGTCGTTCATTGTCCCTAATTGAGTAAGGTTGAGCTATGATGTCAAATTTTTCCCCTCACTAAACATTTTATACCGTATTTCTTTTTCATTTAGGACAAGTCAAGACAGTCGTACCCCACACTACTCTCATCAGGTATCCTAAATCAGGGATTACAACGGGAGAGTTCACGTGGTCTAACTACGAAAATTGAAGTTGTAAATTTTTTTTTAGAAGGGCCCTCGGTACCGGGGGGCCCTGGGGGATCCTCCTCCATCCAGGGGGCGTCGGCGGTTGGGGCCAGTTTAACAGTAGGTGGGTGTAACTCCTACCGAAGGATCGTGGGTACGGCTCTGTGTCAAAGCACCTGGATGAAAAACCGCAAAACGGGGTGACCGTCCCGTACCCCCCAAATTGGCTGGGCGAAAATTTCATCAGGTTCACAATCACGTACATAAAAATACATAAACGGAACCATCTTACCCGGTCCTAAATCATAAGGTTAAAAAAATAACTTAAAAAACCCAGGGGGGGTTACCACTGAGGTACTAGTGCCGGGGACGACCGATTTACACTTGCTTAAATACCAGACTTAAAACGACTTTTACGCTTTTTCGACTTATACAATAAATCCGACTTACCATCGACCGCAAATAGAATTTTTTGTATGTCTTTTCGAATTTAAAATTTTCTTTGTCCAAAATTTTTTTCCATATTTCTTGTTGTACATATCGGAACTACAGGACTATCGAGACTTATTAACATTACCCACTTACCAAAAGACGTCCGACTTTTATCGGACGTCCTCAATTTTGATAGTCTACCAATTCATCACATCACTCTAATTAAACATAAATTCTACTCTTTTCCGTTCATTTTACCGAACCCTTCGTCCCTCCTTAGAAACTTGACGTTTGAAGAACTTGATTGAACTTATCCACTTACTAGACGAGCGGGTACGGTTGCCGTAAACTACTGTAGGGGTATTATGCGAAATCTACGACACTACGCGACGGTAGCAATGGTTTGGACCACTTCAAAACCCGGTAAGCTCGTAAAAGTGACTTCAATACTCTTTTGGCAACGAAAGCTACCACTCGTACCACTCGCTTAAACCACTCGTAAGTATCCGTGCCGTAAACTTCTTTAGAGTTTTGAAAGGACCTGTTACAGAAGTGCCGACCTGACGAATGTGTGTACACTGCAAACTCGTGAAAACGTGTAAAGTAATCCTCATATGAATGTAATCCCTCCAATGAATGAGAGAGAGAAGAGAGAGAAAGAGAACTAGCGGGGGAGAAGGAGAACTAGTAAGAGTAGTAGCCACCCACACAAGACACACTCTCTCTCTCACCACTCACAAAGACGAACACTCTCTCTCTCACACACTCTCTCTCTCAACACACTCTCTCTCTCTCTCACTCACTTCTCGTACCCTCACACACTCTCTCCTCTCTCTCTGTCCTCTCTCCTTCTCACACAGACACACACCTCTCCTCTCTCTCACACAGACACACCGACCCTCTCTCTCAAAACACATACTCTCTGCACTCCACTCACTCACACACACACGACAATTACAATGCGGAGTTACGTAACGGTGCGACAGAAGGTACAAATTTTTTTTCGTGAAATCTTTTCATATTGTATAAAAAAACGCTTTTCAAACTGTTAAGAAAGGGGTAGAAACGACCTTTCCGAACTTATCAAACTATAAACTTACGCAAGACGCGAATTTAATCCGACTTCGCTGCAATCTTTAATTCTATAGTTTACGATTCATCCATCCACTAACTTACAAATGTTGTGGACACACACATTTGGGTCTCTAGTTTACAAACGGTACCACAGAGAGACGCTACGTACAGTGAGTGCATACACACACCGGACGGTTAGACGGGTGGTTGGTACTGTTCGTGACGGGCTCGTGACTCAGGGTTCTTACGTAACTCTAATATAGACTGTTAAAACCGTGGACCCGAATTTTGATACCGGAGGATAGTTTCTTAATGGTCTGGCACTCGTAGTCCCGTTGGGGCTGTTGACTATACAAACAAAAAAAACCCAAACTACCACCATTTACACTTCCTCCTCTCGCGAAATAGATTCACATCAAGGAGAACGAGACTTCTTTCTACGCCTTGTTAAATTGTAACCCTAAGTAACCCCTCGGATCGACCTGAAAAAACGAGAGAAGTACCGGGGGTTCTCCGTAAAAACAAATTGAAATTAAATAAAAAAATTAAAAAAAAAGTTGGAATCCTCTCCAAAAGGATGTAAAAAAGTACCTTTTTTATAATAAGACCTCTCACCATCCCAAACCCTTAAGACCGTTCAAATTTTGTAAAAACCGCCACTCTTAAAGGTTCGGTGGACGGAGGTGAGACAAAACTCGTAGTTCGTGAGATCTGGTCTCAGGACGTAGCCCACCCATAGCACCCGATGGGCGCCCCACTGGTGCGTTTTTTCCCACTAAACGCCCACCATAAAAAAGTTGGCGAAAAAAGGCCCCAAGCCAAGGACCCCGATTTTGTTTTCTAACTACGCCCAGCCCAACGCCCAACAACGGCGTATTATTTATATAAAGTAAAGATTAATCAAATTACAAATTTAGGAGTCTTGAGAGGGGGCGCCCTGGCTCATAGTATGGAGACGTCGCGGTAGATGACGACAACTCGCGCGGTGTAAGACTTACCGGGACTCCGACTTCGAGAGATCGCCTCTTATGCCGGTAAAAGTTATTGAGAAAGGAGTCTCGCTTTGAGGTTCAAGACAGTGAACTTCGTTGAATGAACCTTACTAGCAAGGAATAACTACTCCGAGTCTTTACTGGTAGCAGAGCCGAATACACACTCGGTTAATACGTTCCGGACGTCCACACGTAATTGATTATCTTGCAAATGTGGACGTAATATAGACTCCCAAGCCTAAGCGCGAAAAGCTAGACACGCCGACAAGACACAGCCCCGTACGCCTTGATAACCGTAATACTCTCTCATGCAGTATCCCCCCGAGAGAACCATGTACGTGCATCCGTCCGTCTCAGGAGGTTGCCGCCTTAGTCCTCAAAGAGGTACCTATAGTTCCCTGGTCTACGTCAAAACCGCCTCACCGAA
>NW_011362916.1:186138-206447 GCF_000735185.1 Notothenia coriiceps | reverse complement strand
AAATACCACGCTCTTGAATAAAGATAGGGAATAACCCCCATAGCAGATCGGGTAGTGACACTATCATCTATAGCAGCGGTTTTCAAAGTGTGAGGCGCGCCTCCCGTGGGGGCGCCAGAGAGCTTCAGGGGAGGCGCAGCGTGAGACACAAAAGAACGAGAAAAAGACGAGTAAAGTGACACTTGCCCACTTGTGGCTGTCTGTGGAGACCGAGTTCCCCTACCTCGCCAAAAAGGCTGTAAAAGTGCTTATTCCCTTCACCTCCACCTACCTGTGTGAGTGCAGGTTTTCCGCATTGACTTTGATCAAAAGCAAGTGTCGGTCGGCTGCAGCCAGAGGATGATCTGCGTTTATTCCTCTGTGCATCAAACATGCAGACTCATTGTACCCACTAAAGTAGGGCTGAGTGTAATAAGGAGGCAAAGTTGACGTTCAGTGTGTCGCCGGGAGCATATAAGGATTTATCCACCATGTCGGAAACATAAAAAATGTTAAATAAAATATGTCTTGAGAACACGGCGTGCGGAAATATACGGGTCGTGCTGCAGCTAGATGTGCCTGTCCTCTGTAAGAAGGTGTCGGCGACTGACATGCAAGGAAGAACGGCTGCGCAAAGGCTGTTCCAACTTTAACAACTGTATTAACTTCCAGGGTAGTGAATTGAACATGCAATTGTAATTGGGTGTGTGGTATATTTTCATGCACGGACACGCATGTTCCACAACACACAAACTGAACAACACTCAATTTTCCGATCGCTACCAGCGTCCTTGCGATCTTGTTATAATAACAAGTGCACGTTACTGATGCAATATGGTTGAGACCATTCAGGCTTATTCTAGAGGGGTGCAAGGAATAGTCCAAGTAGTGGGGGAGTTTTATACAATATGTTTAAAACATAAAAATAAAAAGGTTTAAAAAAGTTATTGTTTAATGTTTTAAGGCGGTGACGCTACTCAGCCAATCAAATCGGTGCAGTCAGCACGATAGATTCAAACACACACAGAGACACGACAAGAGGAGAGAAACAGTCGGAGTAATTTCAAATGGCGGAAGGTAGACAGCGAAAACAGAGCATTTAATTACATTTTCTCTTACTGGACCTCTTTGAAATGCAATTGAATACCCCTGCATTATAGCAACAACAACAATAATAATAATAATAATAATAATAACAGCAATAATAATTGGGAGGGGGGGCGCGGCTGTTCTTATGTTCTCTGAGGGGAGGCTCACCTACCCACACTTTGAAAACCCCTGCACTAAAGGTTGCTAAAAGAACCCTGTAATAAGATAAGATAGTACTTTATTGATCCCAATTTGGGACATTTTTGATTTTGATTTGTAATAACTGTAAATGTTTCCTCAGACTCAAATTTGAATGTTGTAACTGAGTTCGGGGAGCTCTCCAGCTTCAGAGCTGTTTCCCCTGCTTTGTCCAACTGCAGAGGCTCCCAGTGTTCCCAGGTAAATGATTAAAAGCCTCTAACTACCCTTTAATGATCTTAATTATTCACAAGTAGTCCATCAGCAAGTGCACATTTCTGAAGCAGTTGTTCATATGCTCCAGTTCTAAGCGTGTTTGGTAATTCCAGGAGATCCTGCAGAGGTCAGTGAGTGTGGAGGACCAGCGTCAGGGGGCTCTGTCCAGCAGGACTCCATCTAAAACCACGCTCAACGAGCTGCTGGACACCCTGAAGCTGCTAGAGTCGGAGCCGCAGAGGCTGTCGGAGCCAAAGTGCTACACTAAAGAGAAATACGCCTGGATAGATGAGGTGAGAATTCGTCAATACATCATTTTCATAACTGAAGTATTCAAAGTGCTAACCTTCAGCCAGAGTGTAATGAAAAGGGTGTGAACTCATCACTAAAAACTAAAAGACAATTAAATACGAAATAATTGAGTAAATTCTACAACTCAAATAGAATGAAATAATGATTACTGAAACAGCGATTGTTAGATAAATTGCCAGTGATGTCCCAAATGTAACATGCGTCTCCACTGTGTCTGATCAAAGGATGTGGACTCCAACTCTCTGACCACTGATAACCTGGAGCGGCACGGTCAGCTTAGCCTCCACCCTGCACTGCCTGATGGGGCCGCCCTGCTCTCTGAGGCCAAGCTGCAGAGCATCATGAGCTTCCTGGATGAGATGGAGAAGTCTGAACAGGAAAGACCTCGCTCTGTCACTTCAGGGTCACACAGAGAGGTCGGCATCTGGCACTTGTCTGATAATGTTCATCCTGTTGTTGATGGATTTCCTGAATAATGAAAAATGCCAAAAGGTTTAAAAAGTCTGGACTTCCTGTTGAATGCAGCCTGTGTTTTCTCAGGCTGTGCTGTCTGAGGAGGAGCTGGTTGGAGTGGAGCAGGCGTCTGCCACTGCTGCTGAGGTCACTGGCTCCATGATGCGAATCAAGCTTCAGCTGGAGGAGAAGAAGCGCACCGTCAACATGCTGCAGACCGCTCTGGTAGGGGAAATGAACACGCATAATACAGCAGTTTAAAGGGGACATCCATTTTTTTGTATTCATACATGTTATTACTATGGTCCTAGACAGTCCAAACTCAGTACCAGAGTGTAGTAGAGCACAATGTGCAGTGAATGTGTGAAAGTCACTTTTATTAAGACATTTAACTTTAATTTGTTCTATATTGTAAAATAGGATCAAGCCTTCATTTTCCAATATATATTTGTAATACATTTAAACTAAACCATTTGGTTGTTCATATAGTAATAGCACACTCTGTTCCTTCAAACAACATATGCTCTCAATTTTAATGTGGAGCACCCAGGGTGCTGAAACTCAAATGTGTGACCCCATCAAGTATAAAGTCTGGAACTGCTTTATAGACAATGAATTGCGAAAGATGATTTAGATGAGATCACCAAATGGGAGCTCTGAGTATATGGCTACATGTTCTGTTGCACTATTGGGAAGACTACAATAGAATACAGTTCCTTTGTAAATGAAAAAGAAAACAGTCAGTTTGCTGTGGGTCTACATCAGGGGTGTCAAACTCAAGGCCCGGGGGCCAAATCCGGCCCGTGACTTCATTTTACGTGGCCCACAACAACGTTGCCCATAAACTACACTTTTTTTTCAAAATGTCACTTTTTTTCTTTTTGTTTTGACTTTTTATCATCAGAATTTGGCTTTTCTTTTTAAAACATTTTGTGACATTCTCACTGAAGAGACTTGCAATTATTTGCCGAAGACTTCTGCTTTCAGAAGTAGTTAATTATGAAGTTATTACCCTATCCGATAACAATCCAATGCAGAGGCAATAACATTATTTTATATATATTCAATATTTATATAGTCTTAAAGTTACAACAGGCCCTTTGAGTGCAACCATAATGCTAATATGGCCCGTGATGAAATTGAGTTTGACACCCCTGGTCTACATAATCCAAGTGTGGCCAGCTACATTGTTGCCAAGTTGTTGTTAAAGTGTTGCTCTTGTTGATGTTGTGTTGTGAAATGGCACTGGGAACTGGCTAAAACCTGTATTATTTTTTTTAGACAAAACCAACATTGTGATCTGAAAACATCTGATTAGTTGATGTTTCTGCAGCTCAGCCTTGATTTGTCCGTGCCACACCCCCTTTAGTGTTTGTAGCTTAATATAACCGGCTTTCACTTACAGTGACCTGTAGCCGCCTGTTGCCGTGTCGTTCTGTGAACATAGCATTACCTCTCTGGTTTCTGGCTTTGAGGGACAAGCTAATGTTCAAAATATTGATTTCCCTAGGCCATGGAAATCGCATTTCGGAATTTGTTAATTGAGGTGGTGTTTCCCTTTTATAGAGAGACATGTTCAGTCTTGTTAGCTGCTGTCGATAAAAAATACTTAGACCTCAGGGGTGTTAATCTCCTTCACCTCCTCTCCTCACCTTCAGGCCCAGCAGAGGGAGCTCACAGTGAGACACGTGAAGGAGACGGAGAAGGAGCTGAACAGAAACTTCCAGCTCCAGAAGGAACAATATGAAGCCACCATCGAGAGACACCTGACATTCATTGATCAGGTAGGAGTGCACACACAATCTGATTTTTTTTTTGGTATGACTTGTGGTCTAAAATGTGTTTTTTTTTCTTTCAGCTGATCAATGACAAAAAGTCTTTGAGTGAGCGCTGTGAAGGAGTGTTGGGGGAACTGAAGCAGGTGGACCAAAAGTATACCAAGAAGATTGCACAAATGCAGGAGCAACATGAGATGGTGAGAATAGGTTTCAACAATGATAATCTAATAATGAAATGAATGGCATGTGCAGGGCAAGCTTTCACTGCAAATACCTTCTGCTTCTCTGCTTTGCATCTTGTGCGATCATGTTGCTTTCTTGCCGTGCTGCTTTTGTTTAACCGTCTTTTCTCTGTTTTTCCCTCCTTTTTTGCGTTCTTTCTCTGTCCTTGTCTATACATCTTTTTTTCCTGGACTTTAGGTGTGGCAAATTCTGGGTCCCTTGTGTGAGGTAACTTTTTTTCCTCTCACAGTCATCCTTGGCACGATCATCTCTCTCACTCTGTCATTCCTTTTCCCTTTCATTTGTCTGTCCCTCACAACTTCTGCCGGACAGTCTGTCTGCGTGTGAGTCATTCTTTTTTCAGTAATGTTTAGATTTAGATAAAAGCTGTTGTTCTTGCTGTCGTCTTCCTCTTATAACCACTGTGGTGTTTTTGGAATTGGTCTTGAATGTGTCACTGTTTGTCTCTGTGTAAAACCCCTTCCTTCTTTAAATAACACAAACACCCTGCTGCTAGTCTATTTGTGCCACTTCCCTTTGACACAGAACCACAACCTTAAATCCCCCCCCTCCCTCCACAGGAAATCAAGAAGTTGAAAGAGCTAATGAGCGCCACAGAGAAGATCCGCCGGGAGAAATGGATTGACGAGAAAACCAAGAAGATCAAAGAGATCACTGTTAAAGGTACCGCACAGCCTCGGCTCAGGGCGGAAATCTCAGATTAAACCATCAGGGTACACGAACAGTGAGGAAACACGGGTAAACTAATGCTCTGTAATTCTACTCAATTTAGGGGATAACACCTATTTTCTTCACAATCCTCTACTGTGCAGGTGCCATGCATCCTTTAGCAGGAATGTGACATGACCTCAAGATTCCTTTCAGGGCTCACATTGGCTCTAAGTCTCTTACCTTCCAGCAGCTGGTAGCTTAGCATGCCATCAAACTCAAACATACATGCTACATTGCGTCTGTCCCATGTAACAGGTTTGTTTATTTGGATGCTGGATTAGAAAATAAACAAAGTATTGTAAATGTATCTATTAAACTGGCTGTTGCATTTTCCAGCTTGTAAAATTGATAGTTCAGATGTTTTCAAGTAGGGGTTGTATGAGATCATCCATAGCCAGTTTATAACCTATGATAAGGCAGTTTGAAACAAACAAACAAACAAACAAACAAACAAGAGAAACGGTGAGCAACAAAGCACTGCAAACATTTTTAAGCCATCTAAAAAAAATCAATATCAGTTGAAGTGTACTATCTAAAATGTTGTTTATTTGGACACATGATTAGTAAATGTATCCATTGTACTTGTTGTCGGTTGTTGCCTTTTCCAACTTGTTGAATGGATAGTTTGGATGTTTTGAAGTGGGGTTTGTACGAGGTCATCCATCAGTCTATCTAGAATAAGAAAGAAAACACTGAGGCCATCCAAAAAGAATCATATCAGTTGAAGTGTATGATTTTGGCAGAATATTTTCACTCTGTCACTTTGTTTAGTTAGTGTTCACCAAAGTCAAACACAAACAAACTAACCAAGGCTGCTTTACACCAGCAACCTTGGCAAGTCAGATTGTTTTTGTGAGCATAGATAAGGGCTTCAATGCCTTTGCAAAAACATACTGTATAGCTATGTCATTGCAGTGAGAAGCTGAAAATAGAGCATGTATTTTAAGGGCAGCATGAATAAAGTGTTCTTCCCCTATTGCATGCCTGTGAAATGCTGAGTTAATGTAAAGTCACAGACAGTTGTCAACCAGTGCTGTTGAAGTGTTTGGGTTCTCAAGCCTTGTGACTGTTCAGAGTTGTTTGCTTACAGTTGTCTCATCTTCCAGAATTATTTTTAACATGAGTCATCCCAATTTTTCCCCAAGCAATTGTTATCCAGTGAGCCGTGAACTTCATGCAGGCCCCACCCAGCCTCTGAACACAAACTATATTCTGTTCCTGCTCCTCCCTCAGGTCTGGAGCCAGAGATCCAGAAGCTGATCTCCAAGCACAAACAGGAGCTGAAGAAGCTGCGGACGCTCCACGAGGCGGAGCTGCTGCAGGCAGACGACCGCGCCGCCCAGCGCTACGTCCGGCAGTGTGAGGAGCTCCGCCAGCAGCTGGAGAGGGACAAGGAGGAGCAGTGTCAGCGAGAGAGGGAACTAGCCAAACAGAGGTAGGCCTGACACATCAACAGTGCAGGCCTTTTTACTGTAACACATGTCATACACTACTATACTGGGTCTTCTTATGTCTCTGTGCTGGCGACAGTTGTAGCTGTTGCACAATGTTTTCATGAATGCAATATCTCAGAAGGTTCTTAATATCATTTTCTAAGATTTGGGCACAAGCTGTTACTTGGAAATGAAGTGGTTCGATTTTGGTTGTCAATAGTCAAAGCGGTAGGTCTCTTTGACCTCATAGAACAAATATTTCGGCCATAAATTGAGAATTCATTACAATTTCACACATCTGGTCTAATAAGATAACATTAGGACATTTTGAACAAACTGGAAATGAAATAAATCCTATTTATTTGACCATTCTTGTTTCTGTGTGTCAGATATGAGAAGCAGCTTCAGGAGGAGGAGCTGTCCCTGCAGCAGCAGAGGAGGCGGCTCTACAAGGAGGTGTCCGATGAGAAAGAGAGGCTGGCTCAGCTGGCTGCAAGGTGAGAAATCTGAAAAAACCCTCAGCCAGAGACTTCCCCACAGTGCTCCAGTAGCTGGTCGTCATGCAGGTCTCCAGAAGAGGCTGAGTCAGTGGGAAATTAAGAACACACTGCAGTTAGGTTCCAGTCTGGTTGGGTAATGCTGGCACACTGTTGACGGGAAACCTTGAAGATGGATTAGACTGGAACTGCTTTCAGCTTGTGTGTTACAGAGTAGAGGAACTGTTCTGTTGTACCCACCATCATGCTCTGGCACAAAGTCTCAGTCCTGCAGGGAACATGTAGCCTTTATATATTCTTTCTAACACAGCTGCTAGGCACCAAGTGACCTTTAAAACATAGAGGACTAATGTAAGCTCTATTAAGTGCCATTAAAAGGAAAAATATTGAACAAAAAGAAAAACAGCATCAAGAAGTGATAACTAAAGTTAAACACACTTAGATACTTCATTTTTTAACATCCCGCATTTATTGATTTAATTTAGTGACCTTAATCTGGGAATGTTTCCCGTCACAGCAGCATGTAAACGAGGCACTGCACATGAAATACAAATGAGATCGTAGTGAAAATAAACAAACATAAAAAGTAAATATATAAAAAATCTAATGGACAGTGAAAGACATATATCTATTGAGTATCTCAAACGAATAAACAATGTCAATATACAGAACTGGCCTCAGTGTACATGATAGGCCAATCTACAATTAACCAAATGTAAACAACTGGCACCCAAAAGTGCTTACGTCAGAGATGAACCTGAGCAATAACAGTTCACTGAGAGTACAGTGAAGAGAACTCTTTACAAGCAGTAGCGCTGAGCAAAGGGACTAGAATGTGTCCACACACCTGTAAAAACCACACATATGAAGTCAGGCAACACTAACCAGGTATAGTGCGATGCTGTTTATTTTTACCTTACTTTTATTGACCATCCGTTCGCTATTATTTCAGCAGCATACGTTTTCCTGTTGTTTTGTATTATAGCAGCTATCGGATTTAACCAATACATGGGCTACACCGTTTGCCATGTCAGACTATCACAAGTACAATAATAATGAAAAATATGCCGGTAAGATATTCCTGTAGAAAACAACTTATGCCACAATATGATGGCAACAAGTAGTCAAGAGACAGTCAGATGCTATGCTAACATCACCCATCTAATAACAGAGAGACTTTAATAACGGCGTTATGATGCCAAATAGTGTCAATTCAGCCTGAAAACACCTTATGGGGATGGGGGATATGCATCAGTGGACGTTGCTTGTGTGACAGTCAAACAGTGAAGACATTCCAGTCTTTTTTAGCAGCCTCTGCCGTCAGTTAACGCTAGATTAATGCCAAAACGATTGTTTAGGTTCTACTTCTCAATGCTCTTCTTTCTGTTTGTGTGGCAGGCATCGCAGTGAGCTGGAGGATCTGCGGAGACAGCTGGAGGAGAACAACTCTCTTGCTGGACGAGCCCTCAGAGAAGAGCTGGACAAGACCAGAGAGGGACAGGAGAGGAGACACCAGGTGATGAGCGACATGGGGCGCAATAACAGTATAATTAACCATAGACTTTAACAGAACCCATAAATAAAGTCTGTCTAGTTAGTATCTCCACATCTGCTAACATCCATCTGCTAACAAGGTAAAGCAGCAAGATAATTGAGTGTTCTTTGTGTTCCTAGTTGGAGATGAAGGCATTACACGAACGCATTGACATCGAAAAGCAGACCTGGGAAGAAAGCTACAAGAAAAAAGAGGTTTTTTGACATTCTGTTCTGTCTAAACTCGACCTTCTTTTGTTCACACTGAGGTGTGACAAAGCACGGAATGTCCTGCATTGTGCTCATAGGCCCATCCATCACCAATGCAGGCACATATTTCTGGTTCAGTGGTTTTTAACGTCATTACTAATGTAAAAAGAGGAGGAGACGAGGACTCCTGCCAAAAATCTATTTTCCATAGTGACTGAGGGAGGTGGCACGTGTCCAGCTCTGTGGAGTGCAGGAGAGTGAGAGCAACCTGTGCTTTTCAACTGTGTACTTAAAGAATAGTAATAATAACTTTATCAATACAGCACCTTTTGAAAAAGAGTTTACAAAGTGATCTGACATGAAAGCAAAGAAGCAGCAGGATTCAAGACAATATAAAAATAGAAAGCCAAAAAAGTCATATTAAAATAAGGTTTAATTGGAACACAAAAACACTGTAGCGAGAAGGCAAATTATGATAAAAGTAGGGCTGTCAAACATTTAAAATGTATTAATCATGATTAATCACCATTCGACCTATGTCCAAAATATGCCATTTCTTTATGTATATTGTTGTGGGAATGGAAAGATAAATGAAAGAAGGCGGATATATCCATTTCTCATACAGTATCTATGTTTATTGTAACATTGTTATGTGTGTCAAAATGAAAGACAGCCCACACACCTATCAATCATCAAACCGTGGGGTCTTATTTGAGAAGACAATCACTACGTGACAAAAGTTTTCAAAACCGTTTCTGGTCTTCGGTATTTCCAGACAAGTGGCTACTGAAATCAATCTTACTAACTGTTGTCTGTGCAATTCTCGGCGCGAGTTGGCGGATTTTATTTTGCTTACTTTAACATCATTTTTGATGGTGGGGCTAAGCCATTTCTTGGTATGGCTGTAGCCTACCCCAGCCATACCCTGGCGCCGCCACTGGCGGGCCATTCTGCGCATGCGTTAACTGCGTTAAATATTTTAACGCAATTAATTCAAAAAATTAATTACCACCGTTAACGCGATAATTTTGACAGCATTAAATAAAAGATACAAAAAGTATTAAAAATAACATAAAAAAATATGAAAGTAATGTCGATATGTTCACAGAAGTAAACGGAGAAAGAAAATCTATACAACACACTTCAGGAAGGGAAAACCCAGAAATGCATGATAATAATAATAATATGAATTCATTACATTTATTTTGGTGCTTTTCCAAATGCTCAAAGCGCTTTACATTACATATTACATATATATGAGTGTTACTGATTCTGCCAGCCTTATCGCCTGAGGCAGGTTGTCTCAAGGCCGAGGGACCCCCATGGCAGAAGAAAGGTCACCCTTAGATATCAGCCTCAACTTTGGACCGTCCAGAAGGTTTCAAGGCTGCGATTCTTATTGAGTTAACATTTCCACCATGTAGCTCCGGGCCCCAACCAGACGGCTCTAAAAGTAATAAAATCGTATTTAAAAATCTAAAACGAACAGGGAATGATTGGTGAGAAACCAAAGAGAATCCTAGCTGCTGCAGTCTGTGATGTGGATGAAACCCTCTGGGTGTAAATCACATACAATGAGGAAGAAAACATTTAATGAGTCAGTGGCCGTTAATAAAATAAATACATGAGTGAGTTGTTAATAGGTGAAGAATTAACCAATGAGGACAAACTTCCACATTTATCTAAACCTGGGTGTGTTATTACCTTTTTATGTGGGTGTGTGGTCATAAGGCAGCCAAGACAGTGTGTGTGTGTTCACAGGAAGCGTGGCTGCTGAGCCGCGAGCGTGAGCTCAAAGAAGGTCTGAGGCGGGAGCGCGACAAAGAGATCGAGCTCGCCATCTGGACTCTGGAGGAGGAGACCAGCAAGGACAAAGAGGAGTGTGAGAGGGCAGCTGACAACAGGTAAGGTGTGTGTGTGTGTGTGTGTGTGTGTGTGTGTGTGTGTGTGTGTGTGTGTGTGTGTGTGTGTGTGTGTGTGTGTGTGAGATCTTTTGACCTTAATCTGACTCAGACCTGTCCTACATATAAAGACGATGTTGATTTGACCCTTGAGGACTTATAGGTTTTACAATTTTACTTTTGCAAATCCTAGTTTGTTTTAGGGTATACATAATAAAATGATCTACAGTTTACACTCAAAAACAAGTTATCATCTTTTAACCCATTCCTTAAGTTATTGCTTCTCTTAATGACAATAAATAAGGTTCTCTCTGTTCTATTTCTTCTGGAGCTTTTCAATGAAGTAGGATACGTTTTGTAGTTATTTAGAGAAATAGTCTTTTATAGATATTTCCAAGAAGTCACTTAAAGCTTTTCCTCTGTTCTCAGGGTGAAGCGCGTGAGGGAAAAGTATGAGACTGAGCTGAGGGAGCTGGAGCGCTCTGAGAGGGCGGCCGTGGAGAAACAGCAAGAGTTGAGGAAGCATCAGATGGAAGCGGAGGGAGAGCTGATCAGACTGCAGGGCGCGCTCAGACAGAAGGGTCAGGAGACCCAAGACGTCACTCAGGTAAGGAGCAAATCCCTCTTCTTAGTCGTTTATAAAACCCTCTAGTTCCATGTTATTACCTTTTTAATGTTAGCAGCTTGTGGTATGAGTGAGAAAGATTCCATATGAAATGACTCGTGAACGTGTTTGTTCAGACCCGAGATAAGCTGGTGGAGGAGCGCCGCAGCCTGGCCGAGGTGATCAGGCAGGAGTTTGCAGAGCGGCTGGTGGTGACGGAGGAGGAGAACCGCAGGATGAAGGTGGAGGTGTCAGAGGTGCGAGCTCGGCTACGGCTAGAGGTGGAGAGAGTCACCAGGGAGAAGGAGGAGGAGCTGGCAGAAGTCCACCAACGGTAAGGTGGAGGGGAAGAGTACCTAATAACATTTGGCTTGAATAAATCGTTTTATTCAGTTTTGAATAACATCTTTTAAGATTGAAACCACTGCTTTATAAGAGCCTGCTAGGTCAAATGACATGTACAAATCTATTCAAATGTCTAATCCTGGTAATGTGTCACCATGTGACAGAATGAGGCTCATAGATGTGTTTTTAAAAATGTTTGGGTCAAAACGGCACAGAGAAGGGGATTTATAAAAACAAAACAAAAAAGGTGATGAACACTTACAAACAACGTGCAACATTTGGTATACAGCCTTTGCCATTTATAAATGCAAAATAAATGAGCTAAAGTGGTCCTTTTGTTCTTAGCAGTATATTGGTCATAACTCTTTAATGACATTTTAAATATTGGTAGACATTTTCTGTTTTGAAATAAGCCACCATAGCATTAGGAGTTGACCCAAAAACGTCAACCTCAATAACCTTAATGTTATTTAACATATTTGGTTCACAAGCTGGGGGGAAAGTATTATCATATTTATTGCGAACCTAAATCTATCTTTAAGTTTCCCTTGTTAACGTCCTCTTTTCTGCCACTTGCCAGAGTGAAGTCGGCCATCTTGAAGAAGGAAGAAACTGTCAATAATCTCCGAAAGCAGCACGAGGTGAGTCAACCAACGACACACAGGCGCCTCTTTCTGTCAGAGCATGATACATAAGAGAAGACGGTTGTGCAGAGATGACTGACAGCATGTTTAAATATATGGCTCTCTCCTCTGAAAGGCTGCCCTGAAAAGAGCGGATCACCTGGAGGCCCTGTGGGAGCAGCAGAGGAAGCAGCTGCTGGAGAAGTGACTGACAGGAGGGCTTCATCTGTCTGGACCTCCCCCCCCCTCTGCTCTAAGCTCTATTCTTTGTGTCGCACGAGCCCTCACCTGATTTTTTTGTATTCACTTGGATGTTGTTCCTTCCAGCTAGACTGAACCTGTGGAACTACAGGAGGTGGAACAAGTGGCTGAACCCTGTCCTACCTCGTACAGAATAGGGACATGAACTGGGCCTCAATGTTTAGCCCCGCCTCTCCAGGCATGAAGGGATGTGTTGTGTTGGAGCGTCCCTAATTTAAATGCCACAAACCAGGTGACACCTGATGAATAGAAATGAATAGACTATGGTTGGACTTCGCTTTCCTCTTCTTCCCTTTTTCAAAAGGAGGATTGCTGCAGCTTTTTGTGACTGTACTTCCCCCCCTTTCCCCCTCCCTCTTGAGCAGGAATGCTTCAATGTTCCCCACAGGGCTGCCACATAGAACAGTTCCAGATGTTTGTGAAACCAGCCCGGGCCTGTGCTGGTGTAAAGTGGGAGATGGACCACTTCAAACAAACCATTGGGCATCAGAGCGGCTATAAGAGCTCCTGTTTGTACTCATGCTGCCCCCTTTTATCTGCTTGAGTCATGCGTTTTGTCCCAGTGCCCCCTCAAGGCGAGTGCTAATTACAGGATCTATAACATGGCCTCGCTCTGAACAGTTTGTTATGTGTGTCTCAAACCAAAGGTAAGATCCAACCAAGACGTACGAAGTGATTTATCAACACTGGTTACACACTAAAGTGTGAGTAGAATGTTGCGAGAGGGACGAGTATGTAACTAAAAGGAAATAAAAAGGACACGGCATGATTGAGGCGGAAGACGGATGATTTTTAGAGAAAGTTTCTGAATGTGGGGGAGAAGGAAGAGGAGAGAGGATCGGGGGTGCAGGGAAGAAGGAATGCACAGAGAAGATGTTTATAGGATTAGGAGAGCAGAGGGTGGTAGGAGAGTTTAAGGGGGCACAAGGCATGTGACCAGAGGCATGTTAAAAGCCATATAGCTTTCGCCCGCTCCGATCCAGAGGCTGCACTGTGACAAAACGCATCAAACTCAACCGGCAAGAGGGGGGCCTCGAGTCACACACACATGTAAACGATCTGCGTTTTGGATACTCTGTTTCCTAATCCTCTCAGGAGACACCTCCCCTCAGCACTTCAAATCTGCATTTTATTAATTTAGTTTTTTTCCAATTCCTTAACCCTTACAATGATTAGGGTTGAAGCCAGGCACAAAAAGTCTTTGTGGATACAATTTCAGCGAGAACGGTCCAAAGCATGAGGTAGCGAGGGGTGTGGGGCTGAAACAAGAGTTTGTTCTGCAGAGAGAAACTCTACAGCTGGAAGTAAAGCCTGTTATTTAGGTGCAACATGATGTGATTGTTCAGGCCCAAAATTAGACCCTCACATCAGAAAATATTTATTCTGTTCCTTTTTTCTTTATTTATTTTCCAATGTAGCACTGTTAATGACCTCTTGTAGTGTTATCGGTCCTCAGAAAGGTCAAGGATTTGAAGTATTTTTTTTTTCAAAGCTAGTCGACACAATTAGTGTTTTTACAGTTACTTAGCAGAACTGCTAACTGCCGTGCTAAAACGTTATAACTATGCCATTAGTAGATGGTTTAAATACAGTATGTCCGGTTTTTCTGACATGGAAGTCGTCCGAGCCACAATGTAAAGGGTTCATATGAAGTGTAATGTAGTGGAAGGGTAGCAGTAACGTAGTGCAGCTTTATGGGTAATGTAGTTTCTGACCTGAGGCGTCATATCAGATTGTCACAAGAGCCAAATACCACTTTCAACCCTCCTAAATGTAGGAGAATGTAAAATAAATATACGTTTTTATATAAATATATCTTTTCGTGGTTATGTGTCACTGTGAGTTTCAGGATCACTTACTGAGATTCTCTGAGTCATGAGGAATTGTTTGTTGGCATTGCTCACGCTCTACCGTCCTACAAGTGGTTATATGCCTTGCCTTGTGTGTGTTTGTGTGCCACCACTCCTTCCATCTTGACCAGAGATGTACCTTTTTTTTGTTTTTATTTATTTTATTTGTAACTTTGTATACAAACCATTCCAGCTGTCATCGGTTATAGCTTGTTGAATTTCTACATGTACCAGTATCTCTTGACCTCACTGTTTTCCTATCTTGTTTTAGTTTAGTTTTTATTGTTAATCATGGCGATGGTTCGAAAAACTGTGAAGAAGATGGTGACTGAAGAGAGAATAAAAAGCAAAGACTGCTGGGAAGACGCGCTGTGTTTCTCATTTGTGTTCGCTATGTGAGAACAGACAATTGTTTGCTTGTTTCTGACACCCGCCCTCCCATCATCCCTTGCTCTCTCAGACCATAACTCACGGGTTGGGAAAGAAGAAGAAGTGTCTTTAATCACAACTATCCGCCAACACCCTGCGGAATCCAAACTAAGAGCCAAAATAGCTGTTGTTTTGGAGCCTCAAATGATTTATTCACTGTATTTAAATTAATTCCTGAAATATCTGTCAACCAAATCTTATAAATTAGTTTAAGGCATGTCCTAGATGCCTTTTTCTTGCCATGTTAAAACCACCTCAGGGATGTTTCAGCCTATACATCTGGAATAATGTCCAGCACTGACCCACTTCTCCCCTCCTTCTTCCCCTTCTTTTTTTTCTCACCCTCCAGCTAGCTCACTTCCTCCAAAACTGCCAAAGCAACCGGTGGTGCGTACTGAAACGTGTCTCTCCTTTCAGAGTATTTCCTTTCTTTTCACTCAGGAACCCACACCATTGACTCTCACTTGGCTCCGAGGGCCCCGGCTGACTGCTGGCTGGAGTGAATGTAACTGTGGATGTGCAGAGAGTCTCTTTAAAAAGCTGTCAGCTGTGTGGCGGAAATTCAGCCTGCATGTTCCTGCTTGTCACCTGACAGTTCCTCTGAGGTGTGTGTGTGTGTGTGTGTGTGTGTGTCTGAGACTGCCGAAGGCACACGAGGGGGATAGGGTGTGTGTGTGGTGTGTGGTGTGTGTGTGTGTGTGTGTGTGTGTGTGTTTGTGTGTGTGTGTGTGTGTGTGTGTGTGTGTGTGTGTGTGTGTGTGTGTGTGTGTGTGTGTGTGTGTGTGTGATCCAGGGTCTCCCGCATAGCAGAGATCCTTAGAGCAGTCTGCTCATGTCTGATTTTATTGCAGCCTAGAGTGGGTTTCTCTTTCTCCAGCCCTCCCCTCTCATGCTGTGGAGTTGAGGGGGTTGACCAATTGCCAGCAGCTGTTGCTCATTTCACAATGGTCCCGCCCATACAGTGCTGAGGCTGGTAGTGAGACGCTCCTCACCAGAGGAGAGGCAGAGCTCCTAACTTAGAGGAATACATGACCATGCGAGAAACACTGAGACTAAAGACAAACGAGGATTTCTACTGGTGAGAGAATGTCTTACTTTATCTGTCTGTTTTCTATCTGAATGGCTTTGTTCATGTTAGACGGCAACATGGTGACTCTGACTAAAGGAAGACTCATGATTTGTCACAGTCTGATGCTGTATGCTTCCTTTCCTGTCTTTTATTTAGCTTGGACTCCTTCTCAGCCACTTTAGAGACTTGTACTTGAATTCATCTAGTAGAAATCTGCTAAAACTGTATTTTATGTGTGGAAAATATGAATTCCCCCTGGAGTTTTTTTCCCTTATTGTGTCTGTTATCAGAGATATGGCAGCTGAGTTTATCACTGGATCCCTACAACACATTCTTTCCATTCCCCATGTACCCTCAGCCAGGAGTCCCACAAGCGTGGGAAACTGTACCACTCACATTGTCATCAGCGCTGTTATTATTTCCCTGACCCACTTATCAAGTGATTACTCTGAAGGACTTAAGAAAAGCAGCTCGAGACTTAGTTTAGATATTTCTCACAGAATGGCCCTGGGCTTTGTTTATTACACTTACAAAGAGGTGAGAAGTGGAGAATAAGGTGGTGCTCGGGGGTCTACTCTATGCTAATGTCTTGAATATCTGCTGGGACCTCCAGAGGCATACATTTGGAGGGAGAGCGAAAAAAAAGAAGTTCCCTGTAAGATTGAGCCTCTGGCTTCCTGCATTTGTTGTTTGCCCATCAACTGCAACTTTTGTTCAGCAACATGTTTCCTGTTTAAATGCTCCTTGGGTGTGTTTTTCGACTCCACTTCGAGCGATATAATTATTAACAAAGCACTTATATACTAATAAAGGACTGGCTTATCTAAAGCCAGTTGAGTAACACTTGAAATGTTTTAGCTCTATGAAACCTGATGTACTTATATGATTCTGTTTTCTTCAAGTTTGTATTTTGTTGGTCGAACACACTTATTGTAAGTCGCTTTGGATAAAAGCGACAGCTAAATGCAATGTAATGTTCTTTTCAGTATCTGGTTGAATGGCAAGTATGTTTTCACGTAGGCTATGAAGGGAGTTGAACACGTTGCAATGTCATGTTTCGTGTCTGCTTCCTTGTATTTTGTTTCAATGTATGTCCTTGGTGATCTTACAAGAAACATGTCAGACTTGATCTGACAATAAGTTAGTAAGTTCCTTACATAAACACAGTAATGAAATACAAAAATAAGACATAAGTCAAGAAGTCACACTTCAAGAACTGCAAGAGCAGGAAGGAGATAAATGAAATTAGCATGTCAAAAAATATAAGATAGTGACTCTTCACTATGTGTTCAAAGGTTTCATTAAAAAGGGATTACTTCTGTTGACAATAAAGTCCCCCCTTCCATCCTGACTCCCCCCCCCTCCCCGAGTTGTTGCCCTTCAACTCTCTTTCTGTCTCCCTCACACTGTAGTTTTGCTGAGAAAAGCCCAGAGTGGATCCTATTGTGAGCTAATTAAATCCATCACCCTCCAACTCCTGGAAGATCCAAAGTCCTGAGCACAAGACACCAGGCTTCTCCTCCTCCATCCTCATGTCCCTCCAGGAGAGGAGGGCAGGGCACACACACACAGCCCCCCGGCCGAGGACACACACTACCTGACACGGATGGCATTCCAGAAGAAGCTGCTGCTCGGGTTTGTTACCGCGGGCTCCCTGCTGTGCGTCTACATCCTGTGTTTGAACCTGGAGACGCCTCTGTCAAGCGCCATAGGGCCTCTGAAAACATTCCATCGCTTCACACACAAACATATCAGGTGAGCAAAGTGACCACACTCACAGTGATTTGCAAACGAGCTGAAAGTGGAAGTGACAGGTTTTTATTGTTCTGGCAGTCTGACATATTGTACGAGAAATTAAAATGCTGACTCCCGGCATTACTGGTCACTTCAGGGGGGGATTTTGACAGCCCATCCTGTCATCCTGTCTCAAGCAGCTCGCTGAACCAGTATTGAGTGACCCGACAGTAAACAATAAACATAACTATAACTAATTTAGCTAGTTCCAGAGGTAGATAAGATTGGTAAATGTGACAGATCTAACTTGAAATGTGTGTTTTGCTCCGCTCACCGAGAAGAAATGGGCGTTCTTTTTTGGAGATTATCCAACCAGTTAATTTTCGAGATGACTCAACCAGCTTTAAAAAATGTTCCTTTTTCAAAATGAAAACAATACATATACATTTACACATTTGTTAAAACAAATTTAAACTCTAAAATGTGAATGCGGGTTGTGTAGGTATGGTAGGATCAAAATGTTATTAAAATAATCCCCCCCCACACATACGTATATATTTTGTGTGAAAGTTATTAGTTTATGTTGATCACAATTTCGGCAGGCATAAGGGGGGGGGGGATATTTTATTTATTTGAATTGCATTTTAAGAAAAAAAGAAAATGTTGATAATGAACCTAAATGATTTGTAATTGTAGATCCCCATTTTGATTATAAAAAAGCTAGTTATTATTTATCCTAAATCTAATGGGTAAAGGGATTAGGGCAAGGTATAAGGGGAGGAAATGATAGAACCATCTCACTCCGTTTAGGTTCCATATGTTGTTTCTAAATCAGAGACACATGAGGAGATGTGGCAGTTTAATCAGCGTTCAGCTGAGAAAAGGGACGAGGTTGAAGGGTTAAACCTTTAGATCGTGGTATAAAAGGTTCCATGGTTTTTCTTTAACCAGCACTTATTCCCCCCTCTAGTTGTATCATTGTGGTTTTAACAAAGGAGCCACACAGCACTCGGCTGCACTAATGGAGGTAGTCTCTTACACGCGTATGTGAAATGTATGCGTTGTTATAATGGGCAGCGCTCCAGGTTTAAAAGCCAGCCGGTCCAGATAAAATGCATGAACTCAGGGGAGAGACATGGGAAAGATGGCTGTTTCTAAAAAGTCTGTTACAGAAACTAAATGCTAAGTTTGGGCATGCAGAGCTCGCAGGTCTTTCATTTAGAAAGCTGTTCTTTGTTTTGAATGCCTGGGTAAAAATAAGGTTATGAGTGTCCTCCTCACTTCCCCTGCTCTGGGGCTTTTTTTATATACTACACCTCAATTTTATTTTACTGGACTGTGGGGCCCTTTTGCGTTTAAAGATATAAAATATATATTTTTAAATGAAAATAAATAAATCAAGTAAATAAACTTAAGCTATGTTGTTATTATTCTTTTTCTTAAATATTTAAAGAAAAGTCATTTTCCTTTCACAATTATCTCTCAAAATAATAAAATGTAAAATAAGGAAAAATAAAATCACTATTTTTTTCTTCTTTACGCTGCATCCCTCAAAAATATTTAACTTAGATTTTATACATTGTATACAAATAATAGGAGGAATTAAACTCAAGCAATGTCATTATTATATATTTTTAATAGTGTTTTTTATTTCAATTATCTATCAAAATGATTTTTAAAAAATCATCATTACTTTCTCTTTTACGCTATATTTACAAACGTATTACAGGTGAAATATAAATGACAAACAAGCTGCGTCCTGAATGACATCTTGCCCACTCTTTAGTTAACCTCTGATATTTGTTTAACATTAAGTAATTGTGTTCTAGTTACACTTTAAATGCAGTGTCCGTATCTCATTCCCCGGCTCTATGAGGTATACTTACTGCTCGGCTGTGTTTTTAGCAGATTTTGACAGTGGAGTCTAATTTTCAACCCTATAACTCAAAGTTCACTTACTACCTGGAGTTGGTTATGGCTAGAAAGGATCCGTCTAGTGTAAATATGACGTCACGTTCTCGTTGTAACTCTCGTTGTTATCGGAGCGGCTCGGAAACACATCTACAGCAGTAACATGATGCAACATACACATTAATCCAGCAGCAATATTAATAGAGAAACATCAGATATAATAGTAAAACACTGAAAGGGAACATTTTATTGCACCAGGAGCTATCTTGGGACTTTTACTGCGACAACGTTGACTTGCCTGTGAATAAAAAGGCACACAGGGGATAGGGTTGTGAGGTCTTACTGTTGTCATTCTTCTTTACACCAACAAGACCGCTAACACCCTATTTCAATAATCACACTCCCTGTCAGTTGACATAATAATAGATAGTTTAGCTGTCTCACCATCATTGGCTGTGGCCAACTGATGTTATGACGATCGTAACTGAAAAGGCTGCCTGCCAAACGTTAAACATTTCAGCCAAACTTCTCTGGCGAAAGTTTTACACAAGACGGATCCTTTCACCATAACCCTAGGGTTTAGGATGCCGAAGACACTAACACCCATAATCCCCAGCTACCGTTTAGGACTCAGTCCCGTGATTAATCTTCAACCTCTGGTTTGGATTGTTGGAGTGGCAGTGCGCCGAAGGTTTGCAAGAGCTCCTAGAGGAGAAATCTCTCTAGACTCGGTATTAGCCTAGCGTCAAACAGCTGTTTGAAATGGACGAAACCACGCCAGACTATCCAAAAAACGGAATCGGAACACCCCCCCAGAACTTACGTTTTTTCTGCCCCCAGTATGTCTACGATAAAGACTGTAAAGTCCGTCCATCACATATACCTGGCACTGTTATCATTTCGGTAGTTGATTATACTGTGGTGGGTGTG
>NW_011362916.1:177608-186093 GCF_000735185.1 Notothenia coriiceps | reverse complement strand
AATGAAGTGAACCTCCAATTCCCTGAAGTAAAGGGATGAACCTCACCTGTCAGGAGGCAAAGACGACTCTTGGTACCGGGTCTAAACCTCCACGAGATAAGGAGTAGGTCGGCGAAGTGTAGAACCAACGCTTGGTTTAGGGTCACTCAACGGACTTCCAGCTCTGGCTACCTTCGGTAGTCTTGGTGTAGTAGACGTTTTTCGTCACCACGTTCAGGAAATCAGGTAGGCTTGACGTCTTGGGGGAGGGGGTGCTGATGCTGAAAGCTTTAGGCCTACGGTACATATAATCTTTGTCCTCACCCACTGTTTCGCGTCGGAACCGCCTCCGGTTGGGCAGTGCACTTTGACCCACGGCTCGAATGAACGGCTATGGGCCTCGGTCGGTCGAGAGCGAAACCTCTTATGTCTCTAACCTGCGGACTTCATCCTGGCGCGGAGTGGAGTATGAGGGCGTCGTGGAGGGTGTCACTGAGGGACCCTTGGGCACAGTAATGCCGGAAGAGTTCAGATGTTTTGTGTACATTGACCATAACTCGCATGAGGGTCAGGGGGAGGTTATAGGAACGCTCTCATTTTCGACTTAGGCAGCCAGGTGCTCGGTCCTGCCTTAGGCTTAACAGGAGGAAGTTAGACTCCAAGCTGTTAGCCGGACTGGGAGAAAAGCTCATGGAATCCTCATTTGAAAGGGCCCCCCTCCGACTCTCATCACACTACGGGACATTAACCGTGGTGTGGGAGACTAGGGAAAAATTTTCCTCTTGGTTGGTGGGGCCAAGAAGGTGAGGAAGCCATGCCTAAAGGCTGAAGGTGCGTTGCAACTTCTCTGCACAGTTGGGTACTGTCAGGAGTTGTAGGTCTGGAAGTGTATAAGACACGCCTAGAGTTAGGTGGGGGCCCCGAAAACGGTGGTCACTTCAACAAACTGCGGAGTCCACTGGAGGGGGGCCTCTAACCACAACTAGGGGCAGTATGAGGTCGAGACGGAGATTGTATCTCCCGCCTCAACAGCCCAAGTCCTCAAAGGAGTTTCACGAGGAAGGTTGCGGGATTGTGGGTAGTCAACTCCAGTTGTTGCAGGTAGGATGACATGGTGTCGAACCTACCAAGGACTGGACCGAAGGGGAGGACTCCACAGCTTGCTCACGGTCTTGTTTGCACACCGGCGCCGGCTTCACGAAAAGATACAGAAGAGCTTTGAAACGGCGTCGTGCGCGGCGACGAACACACGGACAGCAGTGCCACTCGACGACGCGCGGGAAGCCCGCGCCAGTCATGAACGTGACGCGAGACTCAGGGGGCTATTTGTTTAGGGACCTCCCGCGAGGAAGAACGTCAAGCCTGCCGAAGGGACTGTGCCACAGGTGGTCCTCCAAGCGCTCCCAATGGCGCGGGGAAACTCCCGTGGATCACCTGGAACTCTGGTGTCGAGGGGCGGCGCTAAGCCGTTATCTCCGAAACTTGGTGGCTGGTGAGACCAAGTTACAGGGGCTGGAGGTGTCTTTACGGGTTTTTCGAGGCGGCCTGCCACACTCAACTTCGGAGGAATTTGAACCCGGAGGAGGTCTGCAAGGGTCACAGTGGCTTTGAATGTGGCAAACCGCAATGGTCCAGATAGGTCTCGAAGGGGCGCTGCAGCTGGTTGAGTGCTGGTCTACCTAGCAACCTGTTGAATCTCGGGGTCTTGTTCTCGAGTGAGGGAACAATGGAGCGTGAGATGGGTCGGAGAATTGGAGCAGCGGGAGCGGTACTGCAGTCGCTTTACCGCACCGTTGTGACGAAAATGGACTCGGAGTTGAACCGCTCCTCCTTCGCGTCGAAAGGAGCCAGTTGAGGTGGTTCGGGCCCCTAGTTAGGATGCCACCTGGGCGCCTCCCTAGGGAGGTGTTCCAGGCACGTCTAGCTGGAAAGAGACCAAGGGGTAGACCTAGGACCAGGTGGAGGGATTATATCTCTTCGCTGGCCTGGGAGCGCTTTGGGATCCCCAAGTCAGAGCTGGTTGATGTGCCCAGGGAAAAGAAAGTTTGGGGCTCTCTGCTGGAACTGCTACCTCCGCGACCCGACCACAGATAAGCGGGAGAAGATGGATGGATGGATGGATGGATGGATGGTCACCTTACTGTATCTGGCCGTTGAATATGAATCTGGAGTGAGAAGCTAGTTAGCTTAGCATATAGCCTGGAAACATGGAGAAATGTGGCTAACCTGCTTGAGGTTAATGTCCTCCAGCATCTCAAAACTCTCTTTTTGTGTGTTTTATAGAAACATCAAGATATGACATGAGCTTTCTAGATTACTTTTTGAAATAGCCAGCCATCTGTTTCATAGTAGGCTATTCCAGTCTTTATGCTAAGCTAACTAGCGGCTGGCTCTAACTTCAAAGTAGAGTGGTATCAATCGCATATCACACTCATCAAGAACACAAATAAGCATGATTCCGACAAAGTTGAACTGTTTTTTCAAGAGTGAACCTTATGGGATCATGTTGAGAGAGTGAGAGGGTTCAGCTGATTTGCTTCCTGCTGCGACTCACTGCCAAATCCTGTTCTGTCCTCCACAGCAACTTCCTAGACTTTGGGGAGTTTCTTGACCAAGAGGGAATCAACGACCAGTCGACCCCTATCTCCACCTTAGACCGAGAGCTCCCTGTTGAAACCAAACCAGAAGAGAACAGTGTTGTTCCCAATGTCCCAGATGTCCCAAATGTCCCAGAATCCAGTTCTAGGTCTGATGGCGTGGGTAAACCCAGGACCATCAACAAAGCCCCCCCACTGCCCCAGCAGCAGCCCCCAAAGGCCCACGGACCCACAGAGCCCTCCTTCATCGGAGACACCTACATGAGTGAAGTCTTCCCACCACAAACGGTAAGTTCCAAATGTGCTGGTATGACCTATAAGACCTCTAAAAAAAACCTGTGAATGTTTATGTGTGAATAAACACCTTCAAATGATTGTAAATTAATAATGTATTTATATCTGTGGATCATAGTGCTTTAGTAACACATGCTTTCATTGTGCTGGATATGTTGTTATAGGATGGGTGTCACAGTTGTCTGTTGTTCTAGTAAATCCTTCATAACAAATCAAACGTTGTCGCCTGAAGCTGGGCTCTGCTTTTTGTTCCTAGTATATTTTTGTACGCAAGATAGATATGACAACTCAAATCTGCCTCAAAATATTAGGAGTGATTTTAGTGTTCTGCCAGAAAACGCAACATCCCAATATTTTACATATTTTACACAGGCTGAATTGTTATTCCATAGAGAAGCAGTGGCGTATAACACAATTAGCTAGATACATACATTCATTGAGGTTTGTAACCTTTTCATGCTACCTTGTCTGTGTGCATGTGGTTTTATATGTATTGCACTGTAATGCCCTTGTAAGTGTCCTAATGAATATGTCTGTGGATAAAAGCTCTTGTGGTTAGCGCTGTTCTTTGGCAGCTGTGTTTTTCCTACATTATTGCTCCCAGTAGAGTGAGAGTCCGGAGGTTAATCTTGAGGTTGTGCTTTTGGCTTTATATTATGATCATGTGGGACACACTTCTATGTTGCTGCTAATCCATAGAAAGTAGGGATAGTACTGTATGTGTGTTGTTAGATCAAAAGAATTCTCAAACGTAATAGATAACAATAATTTTAACTTTAATTTAATTGATTAATAATTAAAGTATCTACCTTTTTTAATTATGTTAAAGTGTACAATGTTATATAGCAAGCAAGATTGGTATACATCAAATAATATGAATTTAATATTGTTGGCAACATTTTAGAACAAAAATATTTTAAAAAACTATAAAATTACAATTTATTGTGAAAAAATAAAGGAAATGTATGTGTGTATAAATGGAAAATAATTTGGATAACACAGCAGATATGCTATTTTGGTAGCTTTTTTTGACAAAACTGTGAGTTGGTGTGAAAAGCTATTCCGTATTTGTTTATTTAAATCTGACTTCTTTCAGTGATAACATTTAGGGTGATGAAGATCTAACGATTGACAAATTACGTAAGAATGAACCTGTGATTAGGCTTCCAAATAAGTTTTGAAGTGCCAAGGAATATTCCCTTCATCTGAAAGTATCTTGTAAAAAAAACAAACATGTTTGGTATCTGAAATAGAGGAGCAGATAAGATGTGTGACAATGTTAACAACCAGGCTGTACCTGTTTCCCTCAGGAATGCACAGATAGTATCCAAAGACTGGCCGCCAAAACAGAATTTGGTCGACGGTTTCTGAACAACATTCCAGTCGTGCAGTGGGCCCAACACGTCACTCAGAAAAGTTACCAGCGTCTGAGCAAGTACCCAGGAACACATGGCTGGGGGGGGATCGATTACAAAAGTGAGTTTTTGTTATTCTATATGTTTTTTTTCCATTAAAGAGGACATATTATGCTCATTTTCAGGTTAACATTTGTATGTGTTGCTTCTTCCGTAAGATGTTTCCATGCTTTAATGCTGCAGCACCTCTTTTCACCCTCTGTCTGAAACCAGAGCCCAGTCTGCTCTGATTTGTTAGCTGGCCAGCTCTGTTGTGATTGGTTAACCGCTTAGAGATGTTCCTGGAGTGTGTTGGAGCGGTAGCCAATAGAAGATGTAACATAGTGCTGTCACTACCTATGGGGGGAATGAAGATGTTAGGCTTTGCAGACCATTTACATGCACTAAAACCTATATGACACACTACAGGAAAGCCCCAAAAAGCATAATATTGTCTCTTTATGATACATTTTTTTATTTCCCTGCCTTTTTTGTATCTATTTCTTTAAAGGTGTATTTATGAATATACTAACCCCTTAGAGTTTGAGGCCCTTGCTTTTTTGTATCTACCACATAAATATTTTTGAATGAAGTGCAGTATTTTACAAGAATTTACATGACCTTTTAAAACCTATTTGAGATATCCTGTCAACATGAACTCCTGTTATGCATGTGTTGATACAATGCACATATAATTCAAATTACATTCGTATTAGACTTGTTGTGTAGAGATCAAAGGTTGAAGAAAGCTGTTTGTTTGCATGCCAAATGTTAAGAAAATATCACTCGACACCAGGTTGAGAATCAATAATCAGGTTATAGTTTATTCTTGCAAGAAGGAGCAGAGTTAAATCACATACAAAGGAGATGGGTTAACTCACACGCATGGGGTATGTTGCTCGCCGGAGCAGCAAAAAACATCAGGCTTATATAGTCCAAAACACGGAGATAGATAACAACAAAGTCGTAAATCGAAGTGGCACTAATATCAGCCGCGGGTGTCGGAAAGTATATGTAGGAGACAACAAGTATGTGCCTGTCTCCTCATAATGATCAGCAACCTGAAATGCCCTGCCTCCTCTTATCATAAAGAGGCCGCTGCAAGGTCGTACACAGTTCAGTCACACATGATATCAGTGCATTAAAACAAACCCAAAGAGGAGACAACAGTATTTCTCCAACACCAAATGTATCCAGAGAAGGCACAAAGTATTTTGGATAATTTGAGGACATGTGGGCCTCATCACAGTTAAGATGATTATCATGTTGAGATAATTGGAGCTTCCTGTCTCTGTGCCTACACATGCAGCCTCGGGAGGGTTCTTCGTTTCAGATCAATCACAAATAACTGGATCTGTGGGTGGGTGCAATTATATAAGTACAAAAAAAACTGTTGTTCAACAACTGAATCTTTTATTCACTAGTCAAGGATTTTTAAAAAAGCTGTTAAGACTGTTTTTAATAAATCTTATCGAGATTAACTCTATTTTTCTGTTTCCACAGCGTTGGTGGATACTCTGTCCGTCCTCAACTCTTCTGCTAACTGGCGGATGTTGGATGACTGGAAGGATCGTGGAGATAAATCAGAGTGTATCCGCTGTGCTGTGGTAGGGAATGGTGGGATACTGAAGGATTCAAAGAAAGGGAAGGAGATCGACAGTCACCACTATGTCTTCAGGTACATGTCCTACATTGAGAGTATCCTAACTAGAGCTAAATTCTACCCGACAGTCAATTCCATTGATTTCCATCCATTTTAGATAAGGCCACTTTAATCAAAGGAAGTTTAATTTAACCTGCAGTTCGGTGTATTTAGCTGTCAAAGTCGCTATACTTTACCGTGTTATATTGTGAAATAAACTAAAATCTTTATATATCGCCTATGAATATATCAATGATTTTATCTTAATGTACACAATTTGTGTCATTTATTAACTTAGATTTAGTACAAAGTCCAAAATGTATCTGAACCAACTAAAACATACATACACATATCTTTTAAGAGCATGCCCAAATCAAAAGCATATTTTCCTCTTATAGCAACTTTAATTTAATAATTATAAGATTAACTTTCATGCCCCAAACCCTAAATAGGAACCTCACAGTTGCCTAGTATTTATAATCAAAAAATATAAGTGTATCACCTTTGAAAATTCATTATGTAAACCTAAATCACAAGTAATGAAAGTGAAAGGCAAAATCTTTAAAAAGCTGTTAAAAACGAAACAAAAGGGTATTTCATGTAGATTGAAATGTTTCCACCACAGTGTGCAGACCCCACACTCATAGTTTAATACACAGGCTACTACCACAGCTCTGGTTAGGAATCGTGTCTTAGTCCCACAAGCTGCATCTGAACTGTCAGATAGCTCAGAGTTTATTTCTCAGGTCCTGTCACACGCTGGGCCTCGGGCTACAGCGAGCAGAATGTGTGTTCAGGATGTCTTTTTGCGGCCCTCAGATTAATTTATAAACCAAGTAATTAATAAAATAAAAAATAAACAACATTTTTTTTTTACTTGTAGTACTGATACCGTCCACTAGACTCCTAGTTACGTCGCGAGCTGCGTACATGATTTCAAATACCGCGAAATAATCTGTGACGCATTTGTGTGTATTGTGTATCTCACAAGAAACACCAGCTGTTGTTATGCCTGCTGTGACGTTAAGTTGCCTCTTGTATGTATGCCTTTACAAGCTTAAAAGTTGTTTTTATCATCTGAATTTGGCGAAACAAGTTTAATATTCTTTAAACCAAGACTTTGTTTATTTGAAATCAGATGAAAACAAACTGTCACGGACCCTGCCGTGTTATCTATGATTACTACGCTTTTCATTCATAATTTCAGCGGGAGGGAGGGGGAGTGGTGCTGAGGAACAGCAGAGTGCGGGCTGACAGGTGTCTGTGTTGTGACATTCCCCTTATTGTGGAATAAGGGGAATGCAGAGACTGGCTACAAGTGTTTTAGGTTCAGGTTAGACAACTAATGTCTGGGTTAGTGTTTATGACTTCATGTGTATGTCATCTTAATGGTTAATCTCAATACACACACATTTTCCGTGCTTTCCAATAGTTTAAAATAGTTTTATTCCACTGTTTAATAACCTGTTCAATACAAACATGCCACTTGTAAAAATGAAATAACATTTCTGTGAACTGATATTTGTTTAGTGAGCTTATTAGAGGATGTTCCCATTTTTTGGGGATGTTCCCTTTGATTGTAAAATGTCAATGAAGATGTCAGACTTAGTATATTTGTTAATAATTACATACAACACATGGAATTTGTGTGTGTGTGTGTTCCAAGTGAATCTGCGGCCCCCTGGTGGCCAGTACATCAATTATGTGGCCCCCACTGTGTGCCGAGTATAACGCAAGGCCTCAATTATACCTGTCAATTTTCCTTAATTTTGAAACCGATCCTGTAAAAAACACTCAGTCTGACGTAGGGTAGTAATACTCTCGCTCACAAACGATGAAAAACAAGGCGAGTCCAGGACAGAGATGAAAACACACACCAACGGCGTCGGAAGGTAGTCGTCCATAAGGCGGCAACCAGGCCGGTCTTTTGCATTAGCCCAAGGACAACCCTCTTCTTGTCTCACACTCACTGAGTTCGGACCTTACACCATACAAAAACAGCTGTAAAAACGAATAGAAAAACACTCCTAAAGAAGAGTGTGAGGCGTGAAATTTCCCCCCGGAGATTTGGGTCGTGGCCTCAATCCGGGATACCTAAGATGTAACACAACCACCTCTTGCAAATCCACCCACCAGGCTCTCGGGTCAAGGACGAGTTTCCGGGAATCCTACCGGGGTAAACCAGGACTTTCTTGTTGTTCGCAGGTGTTTAAGTTATTTATTTTACATAAAACAATGTCCCCCGGGTTAGACGTATCCGTCAGCTCATTTGTGTTATACAATTACTAGTTTTCATTTCGCATACATATATAATATTTGTAAAAATTAGTTATATGTTATTAATAATTGAATTGTATATTATTGTCAGAATAATAATATAAAAATATAATATACGACTTGCGAGGAACCTTCTGTTATAAGTTGTTCGAAACGCGATTAACGTGAATGTATTATTACGTCCAAAAAAGATTAAACAAAATCGTAAACTTCGATGTTGAATTTTAACGTTAAATTTACGTAAAAAAATGGTTTTCGCGTTTGTTTTGTTGGTGCTTAGATTTAGTCCCGTAAACCCGTTG
>NW_011362916.1:173525-177563 GCF_000735185.1 Notothenia coriiceps | reverse complement strand
ACAGGCTTCAGTAGAAGCTGCTGGGACTCCCAGCAGCTTCTACTGAAGCCTTCACCGCTCCCATGTTTTTTTTTGTGTTGCCGTAAGTTAGTCTTTCTCCGTTGGTGCACGGGGCTAATGCTAATAATGCTAATGCCAGCAAATACAATGGCGGCTTCAAAAAACTTTTCAGAGTTTTACGGGGCGTGGTTTCCAATTCGCCCAGCCAATGAGAAATTGGAACTTTTGTCTCCCCGGGAAAGTCCCACCTCTCTAGCAGGGACTGAAAAGGGGGGAAAAGTTCTCATGAACTAAGTTCTCTTTTTGGTGTGAACGCAAAACTCCAGGAACTATCGGAACTAAACGGGAAAAGTACTCCGGTGTGAAAGCGCCTCATGATAAATGAAAAGTTACAGACTAAATCACATATAGCACTGCACCTGTTGAAACAGCAACTCCCAGGTACACTATTCCTGTGATCACGATGGCCAGAAGGGTTCCTCTGGGGATGGCCAGCTGTGGGTCCTGCAACAAAAAACACAACAAAAGCTATCGATCTACACAAACATGGGATTTCTTATCTATAAAAAGGCCTTTAAGTTTGCTCGGTTCGACAGCGTCAATCTAATAAATCTAAATCCATTCCATGAGCATCATCTCAGTAGACTTACAGCGAGGTCTCCAGAAATGTTGGCCCCGGCCAGAATACCAGTGGCTGCAGGGAAGAAGATGGCAAACATGGAGAAGAACGTCTCGCCTCGGAAATCCGGACCCATGTTCTCCCACATGATTGCACCTGATAATACGATAGAGATTAGAATACTGTACGGACAGGGACAGAGCCTTCTTCAGTGCCAGTGTTGCCAACACAGGAGTTAGATATGTTCATTCTGTTGATTTCAGCTAGTTTCATTTAAGTGTGTGGACATACTGTCGTAGCCAAAGTAGCCCAAAGCTTCCTTGGACTTGATGGGGATGAAGGTTCCGATGAAGTAGTTGATGATGGCTGCGATGAGGACAATGAGCAAGAATATCTGGGCCTACGGAGAATTAAATAAACCAAATTATTAGTCACAGCTGATCTCTTACACTAACATGACTTTCAAACACCTGAACCGTTGAAAGAAAATCCATAACATTCATCTGTTTGCAACTTATATCAATATTCCAATTACTTGACTACTCTGCACTATTTCTATTATATTTACTTGCACTATTGTATCGGTTTTATTGTGCTGCACTGTTGGAGGAGCCTGTGACCTAAGATGTTCATTGTCATAACTACACTGTAGCTATGTAAACATGACAATAATCTTGAAATCAATCATGGTGCGTGTCCCGAGTCTGATGGCTCTAGGGAACATTTAGATTTCCAGGAATCTAATGCCTCTGCTCTGCCTTTAGATCTAAACGGTGCTTTATTTTGATTCTTTAAAGGGCTCAAAATGTAAATAGGCCACTATAGTGACGGCTTTTTATAGGTGCCAGGTTCTTGCCATTTTCTAACCTAGTTCAGGTTACCAGGACCACACTTGAGCAATGTTTAAGATAGACTTCGTTTAACCAGGAATAGGGTTTTGTTCCTACCTTGGCCTCCCATTCCATGCCCGCCACAGAGATGCCCAGCAGAAGGATCACCGTGATGGTGCCGATGATGCGGACATCGTTGATTTCATCCGTCATGATGGCATCTACACCCTGCAAGACAAAACATGGAGTTGTTAAAGAGTATAACAATAAAACCCAATGGCTAAAGTTCTTGATTTTTACAGACGATTAGACAGCTGTCTAATGATGGTGAGCTCACACAGTCAATACAATACAATACAATAGGGCTTTATTGGCATGACCACATTTTAAACATAGCATTGCCAAAGCATTCCACACAAGGCGTTATAACAGAACAAAACTAAATCAACACTAAACATAACAGTCCCTATTTGTGCGACTTTTATGTAATAATAATGTAGTAAAACAAGGCTTGAGCAGACTGAATTCATCAAATAAAGTGAGTATGTTTCAATGTTTGTTTTTGTGGTATATGATTCCCTCTGTGTGTGCTTTGCAGAGCTGCTGTAAAGGTAAATGGATCAGCTCCAGCCCCCCCAAAGCCCTACAGGATAATAATGGATGGGTGGATAGATGGAGGGCCAATAAACAGTGATGTATCAGTTAACTTGGCTCATAGGGTGTCGCATTGCCACCAATTCTCTCTGCAGCAAGCTGTCTGTGTGCAGGTGATGGGAAAGGTCAGGTTTACTCAACTCAGAGTGGAAGTGAGACAGGGGTGTCAAACTCAATTTCATCACGGGCCACGTAGGAATTATGGTTGCACTCAAAGGGCCGGTTGTAACTTTAAGACTATATCAAGATACATATATAAATATTTTATATATATAAAATAATGCATTATATTACATGATGGCCTCTGCATTGGATTATTATCTGATAGGGTAATAACTTCATAATTAACTACGTCGCCGTTTGAGGCCGCGGTACGACTTTCATGAAAGTTGACTTATGTGAAAGTCGGGCTCTATTCTCTATTCTTTGTTTACAGTTCGTCTCTAATAAACGCTTCGCATATGCAATTTCAACCGAAATCCGTCAGCCGATTGTAAACAACATTTCAACCAACTCAGTCGGAAATGACCCGAACTTTCCATGACTGGTTTAATCACGGCACAGGTGTATTTTGGAAAATGACCCGTCTTTCCGCGACCGGTCCCGAGACGCCCTCGGCGGAGAAGGATGGTAAATGATGTATATTATTATAAAATGGAAGAAATCAATAAAAATAAAAGGAATAAAACTCCTACACATATAAATCGAAGAAAGACATATAAAGCTGTAATACGACGTGTACGGAACAAATGTACGGCGGCACTGCTTTTATTGAAGGGTTTAATCCTAGATAAGTTGCATTTAGATTAGATTTTTAGATTAAAACGTAAGCTCTTTTTCGCCACGTAAAGGAAAACCAAACTCAACTCATTCCTGCTAGGTGAATGCGCTCTAATTTTTTTTTTCACGTTGTAAGCCAAACCCCCCGGCCAGTCCAGTCGATATAGTTTACTCGCAGTACCGAGAAACAAAAAACGCATCAACCAGGTAGAACCCTGTTTGTGCGCCGTTTTTTGTTCGAAGGGGTTAAATAGACTTTTATACAAAGTTGAAATCAAGAGTTTCGCCACGACGGTGTTTTTCCAGTTCCTCGGGAGTTTCTTCTGCGAACCGACTAGACTTACAAGAGACAAGAGTAACCTTAGTTAACTCCGAACAATCACCCCGGAGGGAGCTCCTGTCCTGATACGATCACGAGTACATTCAGTAGTGACGACATACATATTTGTTTTTCCTTATATGTAATGTAAGTTAATTTTATTATTCTTTAGACAACAAATTAGAGTTGTAGACAGTGTAAGTCAAGTGATAGGTGATTGAAGACAGGTAAAAGGAAAACGTCCACCCCTCGCGATAAATGAACTAATAGCTCCCTCAGACCAGGCCTCAAACCTCCTAGGTAGCGAGACTAGAAACGGAAACGGGTTGCGTCACCGACATCGGTACATGCACGCACCCCGGAAGTCGACTTTGGCAACACCCTCCGAAAACGGCATTCCAGAGCATACGACGGAAACGTACGAGAACCAGTCCCCACCAGTTTGAGTTCCGGGCCCGAACAGTTTTAGGCGGCAGGCGTTGAAATTAAAGCAACCGGGTGTTGTCGGAGATTTTCTTTAACATTATACGAATTAATAATCCACATGAGTTACGGCCTAAATGTCTTCGTGCAACGGGTATTTGAATGTACAGGGTGTTACGTAAGATTAACCTAAAAAAAAGAGTCTAAAAAATGAAAAAAAAGAGGTTTTATACGAAAAAGACAATCTATAAAGAGGAAAGAGTCCTTAAAAAAAAACAGTGAAAAAAAAGAAGTTTTACATTGAAAAAAAATTTTTGAAAAAAACAAGGTCTAAACCGAAAAAAAATTTTTTTATTAGTAAAACACTGTAAGAGTGATAAATCTCTGAACGTTAATGAACGGGATCGTGAAAG
>NW_011362916.1:164746-173511 GCF_000735185.1 Notothenia coriiceps | reverse complement strand
CATGTCTCTTCTACATCAACATGTGTCCCCTCTTCTCCATGTCTCTTCTACATCAACATGTGTCCCCTCTTCTTCATGTCTCTTCTACATCAACATGTGTCCCCTCTTCTTCATGTCTCTTCTACATCAACATGTGTCCCCTCTTCTTCATGTCTCTTCTACATCAACATGTGTCCCCTCTGTGGAAAGAGACTCTGAAAGTTTCAGGAACAAAGATTCTCTCTCTTTTTGATCCATTTCTATAAAAACCTGTCTGAAAATGAGCTGATCAGATTTTGGCCACTTTATGATGTCATAACGATGTTTTGTCTTGAGTAACCATTAGCCAATCAGCAACCAAGGTAACCCCCCCCCCTTATCACCTGAATCTCCTCCTAGAGCACCATTGAGTTATTTTTAACCAAATCTCTCTCAGAGGGGCGTGGGGAGGGGCTCCTTATTTTCATCTAAAGTAACAGACAGAGAATCAGCAGTTTACTTCCAGACCATCCGGAAGGTAGGTTTAAAATTGCATAAAAACAGAAAGCAGAACAGTTTGACGGACTTAAACATCCTGTATTGAAATTCATTTTATGGCACAGATGCATCGAGGTCACACATTGGGATAACACTCGGTTTCCTCCTGTTCATCACCATCATCATCTTCATCATCCTCTCTGCCTATCTGCGGACTAAGTGAGCTTTTCTATGACTACACTAACTAACACTAACAATTCAGCAATTATAATCAAATGTTTTAATTGTATTTGTTTTTTCACCACCACTATCAAGAAGATACAGTTTGACCAATCAACGGCGCAAGCTCAGACAGACACTGAACAGCATAGCACAGGTGAGAGGAAGCGTTGAAAGATGTGTGCTATGCTATGCTAGCTCAATGGCTGTAAGGATGGAACATTTACTGGGTTGGTCTGAGTCGGAAAATATCTTATTTTAAGTGTTCTGTCGCGCCATCATGTGGTTCTTGTTTTAATCACATATCTCAGCAATGAATTGTAATATGTTTGATCTTCTGAGCCCTTACTCTAGCTATTTAATTGATCTGTTCATATCTTACACTGCACTGTAACTTTTATCCATGTATTTTTTTCTTTGATTTTTAATGACTGATTTTAAATGCCATTTTCTTAATGTCTTTCATTTTTGTAAAGCACTTTGAATTGCCTTGTGTTGAAAGGTGCTATAAATAAACTTGCCTTGCCTTATCAATTGTATTTATATATCACTATATTGTAATTTACACATTTATCTCGGGGGGATTTTAAATGCATGCTAGCTTGCTAAACTGTGATGGTAGACACTGTGTAGATTATAACATGTTACCTCTCTCGTTTCAGACCCTGCCGCCCCTTACCTGCCCTCAGTTTGTCCACACAGTGTTTTCTGCTCTGACCAATCACCTGACCCGTATCATTCGTACACGCTGGCGTGCTGAATGCTCATCGATTTGATTTGAGAAAAGTTTTTATTCCCTCAGCAACATTGGAAATAAAATGATTGATATGAAAACAAATATTTTTGCAAATCTTTGAGTCTGTCTTCATTTTTTCAAGAGAGGCTTGTCGGTGTGTTGCACAAAGTCTAACTTAGTCATACTTCCTGCTTTCTTACAGTGAAGACACTTTTCTGCCTGTTCTCGCCTCTGCTTCATTTATCTTCTCCGAAAACTTCAAGCGCCGGCTCCTGAACATTTATTAAAGGTGGTAGGTGTTTCCAAAGGATCTGAATATCTGAGTATCTCTTCCCTATAGTTTGCTGGGTGATATATCTGTTAATCATCCAATCAAAAAGTCAGGTGGAGAATTGACCTGCCGAAAGAATCTGATGTAAGGTGGAGATATGACGTCCTAACTTGTTCTGGGCTCCACAGGAATAACTCCCACTGTGTTCAGCTCTGAAGTCAGTGATGGTGAAGATCTGTCCTGAAGCTTTTGGAGAGTCTTCATCCTCCTTGTACCAGGTGTAGTTAGCTGCTGGGTTAGCATCACTGCTACAGGTCAGAGTCACTGAACTGCCCTCCTCTATCTCAGAGGGACTCACGGACACAGAGGGGAGCTTTGGAGAGTCTGGAGGAGAAGTGCTACACAGGTTATTTTAGGTTTATGGTGTTTTACAGTGCATGTGGTGTTACACAACCCAGTCTCACGGCATTTCGTGTTGTAGTCACAACATTGAATCTATTGATTCGTGTTCACCAACAACACGATTTTCCCCTTTTTTTCGTGTCACACAGAACGATTTTAAAAGCAATGTATTTCTATTGGGAGTATGTTTCGTGCCTGCACCACGTCTTTTTTTCCGTTCGGGTCTTGGAAGTCCGGAAGCTGTGGGGTTCATAAAAACATGTTCTTACTCAATATCAAGCACGAAACTTTCTACCAATAGAAATACATTGCTTTTAAAATAGTTCTGTGTGACACGAAAAAAAGGGGAAAATCGTGTTGGTGAACACGAATCAATAGATTAAATGTTGTGACTACAACACGAAAGGCCGTGAGACTGGGTTGTAGGAGATGGAGAAAAATCATCTTCAGAGTCACAGTATGACTCAACAATGTTTGGGTTTGAGTCTGTGGAGTTAGCTGAATACTAATCTTGCCATGAAACTAATATTTCAAAGCTTTTATATTGTCCATAATTATAATATGATGCAACCTAGTTCTGGTCTGCACTGTAAGCCATTGACTCACTGTGCGTTTGCATATTTTCATTTGAGTTTATATAAAAAAATATTGAATGTGAATATTTCTATTTCTGTCGCCCTTGGCTGAATGTGTCGTCTGTATGAATTATGATGCTATCAGTACTAACACTCTATAGAATAAAGCATCTTAAATCATCCACGTGATGTTTTAACACTCTGTAAATCATCTTTAAAAATACATTCAATTTGATTGCAAATTGATGTGCTGATGATCAGTTATTTCTTCCCCCACATGCAGTTCCTTAAAATCAGAACCTGAATCCTTCAATGTTGAATAATTACCCATCTCTATTACTCCCTTCATATTATGAAGCTGATTTAAAAAAAGTCAATAACTTTTGAGCATAAATGACATTTTATACATGTAATAATCTGGCTTCAGACTCNAAAGTGATGTCAATATGATAACAGTTTCTCCACAACCAGATGTCACACGACCGGTTCACATTGAGTGAAACGCATCCACGGGCACATTACCACTAAGAGCACCATCAAACTAAAGTACCATAGGGCACCTAAGACTGCAGTATCAGGTCCTTTCAATCATGCAACAAAAAAGAAACCGTATGCACGTGGTTATTCAAACTGAATGGTCTATCGAAAAACAATCGAGTATACAGGGATATCACAGCATCCCCATGGTAGAGGGTTCCACGAATAGGGTCGGTTTAGGAGAGTCAGCGGCCCACTCGCGGTCTAGTCTGTCACCGACCGACCCCGCACGGGCTCCCCGCGACCGGGCCCCCCATTTCCTATCCTTTGCCTAAAGAAACGGCGACATGCCCTACTGAGACAACTCTCACAGGGAGCTGATACCCCACAACAGGCCCCCATCCCCCTACGCGACTAGAGGCATAGGGTCGGTAATAAAACTCACGCTTTTACTGAGGAATTCGGGAACTTTATAACTAGGACAGTCGTTCACACGCAAGAGTTGCGGCACTTACCTGCAAACCCCCACTTTTTACATAAGCATGTGTAACTCCTATTAGGTAGACGTCTAGAATCCTGTTCTGGATGATGTCATTACTGGCTCGACGATCCATGCACGCCGGCTCGCCATGGATTAGTGAAGCACGCGCACGCGCACCTCTTATCGTTCCCATCTAACAAAACGTCCGACGGAAAAAAGGTTCGCACGTCTAACTTGGCGTCCGGCGCCGGCTCTATATGTCAGCTTCTGTGCCATTGGTGACGCAGGCGTTGTGCCGGCTGTGTGTTTTCCCAATCGAAAAGGACTGTACCCATCATACTTAATTAAAACGAAAGATTCAAATCAACCGATTGTACGATAAATACGGGTACGAGTAAAAATAGAGATCAATGTCGGATTTTACCTTAACAACGAGGCGATCGATAGGGCTCGAATTCAATCGAAATTGTGAATCGATTATAGTTTATAGATCCATGGAATCTGATTTATTTGGTAATGATTTATCCGCACCAGTCAACTAGTTAAACTTAACACACATTTAACACAAGTACAATATCCACCAAGTGATATACTAAGGTTTCAACTCTAATAAACCAAGTATAATGTGTATTAGATAATTACACCGAACACACCTGGGTAAGACGTACTATACCAAACTATTCAGACCGGTAAACGGAACGGAAACGGAGCATTTGTTTTCTTTTCATTAACAAGCTAGGCTCGACAGAACAGAAAAATCCCTGTCATACCTTCTAACTATCGGTGTTTTAACAGTACCAACTCCACGAAGTAGCTACACCCAAACAGGACCTGCTTTTCGTTTTTTGAGATGAGTTTTCAGTGAGTGTTTGCAATTAGTCGTCGAAAACTAGAATAAGACTCTAGCATCCCTACTACGTTACGACATAGTTGTCTGGATGTACTCCTGACCTTACTACCTCTCACTGGGGTTCGACTTCATGGTAAACCTACACCAGTCTTGGCTCAACATGGTAGACAAGTCTTCACATAGGTACGCTTTGAGTCCAAAAGAAAAAAGTAAACAGTTACAACAACTGTAGAAAGACAGGTTAAGTTTAAGGGCAAGTTGAGTAGTAAAGTTAGGTTATGTAAACACCGTACTTATTTTCGAGTGCTTCAACAGAAAGTAGGTCAGGTTTCTGTTCTAAGCGAGTTCTGGTTGCTAGTCTGTCCTACTTTTCTGCGCGCATGACAGACCGGTTCATTGAACGTCACACCACGAGGGTGCTAAAGGTTTGGGGTAGTCTGTCGGATGGCAACTACAAACATAGGAGACGTGATATCTCGTAGTTACAACTTTACAACATTTTATGGACATTCAACGGACAGAAGATTAAGAGACTTAACTCAACATTCTTCCAGAAAGAAAAAAAAAGTTTAATTTTGAGAGAAATCAAATGTAATACTTTGGAAAATTCCGTTTAATACTTTTTAATAGCCTTCATTTTTGCTAAATTTATTTATCAACTTGTAATACTTTTTAAGACCCCGCGGACACCCATGCTTGTAAACAAACTAATGGAGCCCCTGTGAACTGTAGTGTTTACTCCAGTGCTGCCACAAACCAAACCAACATACCGTAATTTTCGGACTATAAGGCGCACCTGAATATAAGCCGCAGCAGCGGCATACCACTCTCGGTTCCACTTTTACTTTTGCGCGCTACTCTTTTCCGGCCTCCAGCTTTTCCTGCTGGAACCCGCCGCTTAAAGGTGGGGGTCCGCGGACCGGCCATAGAGCCCATAGAGTTAAAGGTGTTGGCCGTTAGCTGTAAAAATCCATAGATTAGCCGCACCGTTATATAAGCCGCAGCGTCGAAAAATAGGGAAAAAGGCGCGGCTTATAGTCCGAAAAGTACGGTAATTTACATCAAACAATTCCAACACAGGGTCCAAACACATGCTGCTTCCTGTGCTTTCAACCACATTACACAGTGGAAATGGGCCCCAGTTGTCATGGATATAAATCTGTTGATATTTGAGCTCAGTAGCTGGAACGATTTAGGACTTAAGATGAGAGCATGTGATAAGGATGAAAGCTTCAGATAGAGCCAATCAGTGAACAAAGAGTCAACAATTAACTGTGTGCTTAGCTGATCACCTTTGACACTTCCTCAGAGTTTAATGGAGTCTAAACGGCCATTCTTAGCATATGACTTGCTCATAAAAAGTCTGTCATTAATCAGTCAATCATCTCATTAGAGACAGAGGTCTACGAGGCAGAGACGCTCTGACAGAGTCCTAGCAGGGTAGAGGGTTAAATATTAGACCTCCTTTCTGTCTCGGTGGAGAGTAAATGTCACCTGCTTCAGTGAGAGCTGCCCCTGCCTCCTTCAACATCAAGTGAGGTTGATCACTGATTGATGTTCTCCTCTTTCATCTGACTCACATAAGGGTGCACATAGACACTTTTTCTGTCAGAAAGGCACTGGCAGGTCGCTGGGGAACGCCTGCTAGCAGCAAAAACACCCTCCCAGAACTCTTTAATTGACAATGATATCATGGAAACACTATGATTCTCACTATGAGCAACATCCGGTGTCCTCCCGGCCGAACTGCTCCAACAAACAGGCTTTTCTGTCTTTGTTATGATAGTTTCCATCTGAGAGACACGGCCAAACACGAGCACCCTGGTGCTTTTTCTGAAACGTTTTCATCTGAGCGCTGGAAGTGGGTGAGAGTGCTCTGAAAAGATACAGTTTTTTTTCTGGAGGTGGACGCCACTGAAGGCTAGCACTCTGTTCTCATTGGAATCAATTTGAAAAAGACGCTGGTGTTTAGAAAAAGCTCCATGTCCACACGGGCCATAATGCTACAATGTGACACAGCAGGAACAGGTCTGTGTGCTGCTTCTACTAATCAACGCAGTGTTTACCTCCTCTTACGAATCCGTTGGTGGCGATGGCGGAGGTCGAGAGTCCGGTGATGGTTGTCACCACGGTAGCCATGCCCACGATCAAACAGGAGAGACCTGAAGAGAGAGAAGACAACAGAGGGAGTGGAAGGAATGTGCTACACTGTTAACAGTTTTCTAGCGGGCCGCCCGGCACACTCTGTGAAAAGTAGCACAGCCTCAGAGGCGAGCTGCACTGAAGCCCGCCACATGTGTCGCCCCGTGGAGATATTTCACATCAAAGCGGAGATTTATCAACAAGTGCTTGGGGGAGGGGGGGGACTGTTTGAAGTGAGGAGAGAAGCGACACAGTGTTGATGTGGTGAAGCCTGTGTGCCACACTGAGAGCTGATTCTGCACACTGATGCTGTATTACTCAGTTATGTGCAGCCTGTCATTTTGATGCTTCTCTGTAGCCTGAGGTCTCTCACACACTATTTTATTTCACTGTACAGTATTTCGTTTTCTATCTGTGTTTTTCATTTTGGTTTTATTTGTATGTATGTTTATGTATGCACCACAACACCAAGTCAAATTCCTCGCATGTGTTAACCTACCTGGTAATAAACCTGTTTCTGATTCTTACATTCTGTTCTTGTACCGTTCACCTTTACTGCTCGTCATGTGCACATTGCAGTGTTGCTCCTGCCTCAGGCTGCAACCGGCTTACAGTTTCAAAATTATTTAAACAGTATTTTCTTTTAGGACTGGGAGGTTTTGCCAGTGTATCTGTTGAATGATAACAGCTAAAAATAAATTCCCCAAATTATCATTATGATTGGAAAATAACATGTACCCACAATAAAAGATTATACTATGTTGACTGAAGCTAATAACCTCTCAAAGATGACAAACTCATAGTGTACTGTTATCTACATAATCTACCATAATAACTTTATGTATTGATGGAAAAAAAGTATTAATGAAAGTTAAACAGTTATAAAACATGATCTAATGAGACCTGTGGCGTATGGTTGTTAGTAGCCTTGATATGTTACCTGTCGACCTGTATACAGTATGTATTCATTTGTATAGTATTTCCTCTTACAGTACTATTTTAAATGTATATATGCGTCCTATTCCTGCATCTTACACAACTGTATGTATTTGTTCTCCCCAGCTGTGTGGAAAAGCAAATGTATTCAACACTTCTGAAGAGGAACAAGGAGTTACACCATCTGCTTTTTCTCACGTTCAACCACAGGAAGCTTTTGCACACGCGATATGTCCAAAACACAATGTCTGTACATGAATCCAAACAGGTGACAACATTTCATTTAAACTGTCAGCTCTTCAGAGGGGAGCTTACCGATTCCAGCCTGACCCACGATCCATGACATGCGGATGAAGAGCATCACACCCCAAATGTTCAACATGCAGCGCACCTGCAGAGAGGAGGGACGGTTACTGGGGGTCATAGAAGCGAGGGGGGGGGGGCAGCTTTAGTTCAACCAAACAACATTTCACATTTTCTGGTGATAGAGAGGCGAAGTCCCTACCTTTCCGAGAGAGCTCCATGGGACCTTATTTTGGAAAAATTATGTATTGAAGTCAATGGAGAGAGAAAGATTATCTTTCGATCCCGTTTGAATTGTGCCACGAATTACACATATGATGTTTGTCAATTGAAAAGAGAATTTTGCAAGTCAAAAAAATTAAAATGAGTCGTAAAACTGTGAAGTAACACTTTTTTTTTTGTGTGAAACGCTCAATGAACTACATCTCCCGTCTCGCACCACACACCAAGACGGCCGTCACGTTGCGGAACTGGGATTCTGGGATTTGTAGTCTTTCTGGTTGCGTATTTATCATTGTCTTATATTTCAAAAGCTTTACGACAANGAGAAAGTGGAGCAATATTCTCGCCACGCCAAGCAACAGCCTCGAACAACCTCAGCTATACAAGTGACCACATAAGCCATGCTACTGATGCTGGACAGTTTTTCAGTGGATGCACAATAAACAGCAACATACACATTAATGTAAATAAACAGCCAAATAATGGATCAACGCTCTGTCTAATATGTTCGCTAGCTGTTAGTGTTGTTTCGTGCAGAAGGCAACGGAGGGACTATTTTATTTTGAACATCATTATTTACTAATAAAAACTATTTAAATTAGAGTGTGTATTTTTCTTTTCTTTTCTTTCATATTGCCACACTTGGTAACCGTTTTATAAAAGCAATAGCTCACTTCAGGCCGTGATATATGCTC
>NW_011362916.1:164245-164706 GCF_000735185.1 Notothenia coriiceps | reverse complement strand
ATATCACAGCTAAGGGGGTTGTCCACCCTCCGCTTCGCGTCTGGCCGAACCACGCCCCTTAGCTGTGATATAATGAGCATATACCACGGCCTGTCGTGAGCTATTGCTTAAATATATATTATTCTGAAATGGACCAATCTGCACAATGACTACTTTTACTGTCGCTACTTTCACTATATTTTGATGAGAATACTTTTCTACTTATACTTGAGGAACATTTTGAATGCAGGACTTTTACTGTAACAGAGTATTCCTACACTCTGGTACTTCTACTTTTACTCAAGTACAAGATCTGAGTACTTCTACTTTTACTCAAGTACAAGACCTGAGTACTTATACTTTTAATCAAGAACAAGATCTGAGTACTTCTACTTTTACTCTACAAGATTTGTGTGCTTCTACTTTTACTTCAAGTACAAGACCTGAGTGCTTCTACTTTTACTTCAAGTACAAGATCTGAG
>NW_011362916.1:124947-164200 GCF_000735185.1 Notothenia coriiceps | reverse complement strand
AGCTGTACCTCTTTGTAAGAATATTTACAAGAATGGAGTTCCTGCACCTCGTGTCGGAGTGAACGTACGGAATTGAAGAACCCACCCCGGTATCCACTACCCTTGTAGAGACCATTTCGGAAGTAGTACCGTTAACTCACAAATGACAACTTTTTTTTTCCAAAGAAGGCAGGACATAAGTCAATTATTTGTCTGTACAGCTCATTATTGGAAACTGGAGACAACAAACTTTTGAGGTATTTTTGACACGGAGAGTGTTTTCCAGGGGTGGCCCAGATTCAAGGTAATTCTTCACCCTCAACGGAACTAACTCCTGGGCGGCATCAAGGTAGGTAATGATTCTGTGCGCTCTCTCTTTTATATATATCCTCTTTTGAAAGTTTAGATGTAAGGTTCCGAATCATTAAGCAGAGTAATTAACTTAAAGGTTTTTTTTCTAAGTATACACATATTACACTAACTTTACCAGTGAATTGTTTTTTATAATGTCACGTGTATCTTTATGCATACAGACTACGTGTGTGATAAAAATTTATGCATAACACCTGGTTATATGATTGTTTTATTACAACACACATAGTCTTCGTTGTAAACACTTTAAACAAGAAAAATTTATTCACCTCCCGAAAATATATATAGATAAGTCTTATTTATACACATAAGTTAAGTCGTATAACTCAGTAAATAAATACTTATTACTCTGTCTAGACAAAATTAACAGTATGGTAAAGAGTAAGTTTAACCAGATTGCAATTGGCTTAATCCCTTGCGTATCAACACATGTATTTGCTTTTGTAACCGAACGTACGTAGTCCGTTCCTATTCGAAATTCTTAGAAACCTCCGGACAGGACGAGGAAACGATTGTAGTCTCAGTTACTTACGGAAAGACGCGAACTAAAGCTCAGGACGTGTAGGTAGAACAAACCAGACCTCGGAACAGCATATGTAGCTGAAGATCCTCAAAGCCATATCGACAGAGAGGACCAGACACATGAGAGTCAAAGACAGACTGTCGTGTTGTTTTGCTCAACTTGTGGCTGATGACTCGACGGAAAGACTGCAACTTGAAGTTTGGAGAAAACTCCAGTCAAATTACGCATACGACGAAACAACAAGACATGAGCTCGCCACGAGAAAGTACGGTCATTTGGAGTAGTCTTTGGTATCTAACATTATCGAATACTTGGTTATATGTTATGATAACTAGACTTCTATTACTTTGATACCACTCGTAAGTCGTTAAAACATTGAATGGTGTATTACAAGTCGGAGGCCGCCCACGTAGCTCTAACCACCACTAGAGAGGTTCTAGTTCCAAACCTAACGCCAACTTAAGTAGTCAGAGTGAGTCACCTGCAGAGTTATACGAGATTTCGAAAATTGAAGGATCCGGAGAAAGACTCCTCGACCTTGACAATGTTGTGATCATATTTGTTTGGCTTTTTGTGATGATTTCTTTGTCTGTTTTTGTGTCAGTCTGCAGAAGACCCCAACACCTTTCTTCAGACACGACCACTCTCCAGCCCTGTTGTCATCATCTGCGAAACCAACTGTATACTGGCCATTGGAACCATGCCCATGCTCACCTTCCCAAAAAAAGACATTCATGAAAGCGTGATGTATCTCATGGCATGTTATTACACCTTTCACCTCACCTATCCTAAGTGCATTGCAACACTTCTGTCTGTGGTGTAGACAGAAGTCCTCTTGGACGCCATTCACAACTGCGACATGACTACTTCATACAAAAAGGCTATGGCCGACTGGAACAAGTTCCAGTGATTAGTGATTAGGGCACTTATATATATATATATGAGGGGCCGCTAGGGACATTATTCAGAAATACCGTTCACATACACATGTGAAACACTCTCACACACACAACTAAAACCAACATAATTTACAAACATATGTAAAAATCTCTCATATACACATATGAAACGCTCCCACACACATGAAATCCAAAGTCATTCACATATACATGTCAAACGCACTCATATACACATGTGAAACGCTCTCACACACACCTGAAACGCTCTCACACACACCTGAAACGCTCTCACACACACATATAAAACACAGTATCCCATATCTGTGGGAGAGCGTTTCAGGTGTGTGTGTGTGAGTGCGTATCACATGTGTATATGAGTGCGTTTGACATGTACTGTATATGTGAATAACTTTGGATTTCATGTGTGTGTGAGAGCGTTTCATATGTGTATATGAGAGATTTTTACATATGTTTGTAAATTATGTTGGTTTTAGTTGTGTGTAGAGTGTTTCACATGTGTATGTGAACGGTATTTCTGAATAATGTCCATAGCGGCCCCTCATACTTGTATTCCTATTCAAAATTGTTCGCTGAGTCAAAAGTGTCATGAGAATTTCACTTGCGTTGCATTTTACAGTGAAATAATGTTCTCTTTTTCTCTAAAGACATATCTGATGACTGACCTTTACTACGCTGTTTGAAAACAATAAAAACATTAAAAGAAATCATTTGAGACTCATATTTTTCTTTATGCAAGCAGTCAAAGTTTATATTGATAGGATTAAAGATTTTTGAAGGTTTTGTCNTTCTCTCCCTCACACCAGAGAGTCAGGGACTCGGAGGCTCGGCTATGCGGCTGCGGTTTAAGATCTCAGGCACAGACTCACACCAGGTCCCTGCTCGTCCTGCCTCGGGCTGGAACACGCCCGGAGGCTATCGATAACCCGGCTTGTGCGGCATTGTGCCCGCTTAACCATTAAGAGCACGCCAAGCTAGCTTGTCGGGACAGGACCCCCTCATGATCGCTGATTCGCCGGCCGGCAATCAAGACATGGTGGCGTCGCCGCAGAGATTGAGCCATGCGCTGTGTCAGGCTGGAGGCTCAATAACAGTCGGCAGCGCTGAACGGAGCCCGCGACGTGTCAGGCCTGGGTCGGTGGGGCGGCAATCCAGGGTGCCTCCTCCCTGGACTTGTGAAAGGTATGGAGAGGCTCGGCCTGCTCCGCATGCCGCCCATGGAACCGCTGGTGAGCTCCCACCATCCAACCGAGGCTGGCTTCGACACCGAGAGAACCCACGCTACCGCAAAAGCAGACCGTTTTAGTCAGCGATGACGAACGGGCCTATAAAGCCGCAGCTTTGTCCGCCAGGGCACTCCAATTTCTCCTCGCTGCTGACCGCTAGCCAGGCGGAGCTCTGCGAAGACTTGTCGAGCAAACCCTGAGCCTGCGTATGGGACGAGATCGGGCAGCGATCCCGGACATTTGCCTCCGTGTGCAGCAGCTGTGCAGTCCAAGCAAGGGGCAAAGCACCTGGAAATTATGGTGGTAGGGCGAGGAGAGAGGCCAGGTGGCTCACCCTGATAGAAGCCTTCCAACGGGAAAAAGAGAGCGTTCTGGAAGCATGCCTATTGTTCCCGAGGGCATATTTGGCTCCGTCTATGCTTCGATGGGGCAGCTGAGATGCGAATCAAAAAAGAGGAAGAACGAGGCTCTCCAGCTCTGTCTCCCCCGAAGGGTCCCAGCCGCCCCTTCAACTGTCGCGCGGCAGACGGCTTCACTCAAAGCTGCCTCACCGTCCTGCCCCGGTTCAAGATACCGAAGCGCATAGACCACAGCCCGTCCCGGGTCCGCCAGCCCAGGTACGAGGCCGAGGATGAGGCTGGCCAAGAAGATCTTCCGGTTCGGCAGCTGCCGCTCAGAGCACAGCGATCCATGTTATTCAGCACCAGGCGAGGAAGAAGAAGGCGGGCGGCCTGACAGCCTCCTCTCCTCGAGCGAGAGATGCGGAAGTTCGCCTGTTCCCCAGGCTCCAGAAAAAACCACGTTTCCAGTGTCTAGATTGGTCATGTGTTTTCAGGGTGCCACCATGCCCCCAATCTTCCCGCCGGCCTCGAGTGATGCCAGAACGTCATCCTCAAGTTCAGCGCAATAAGGGAATGGACTTAACATCAAAAGACAGCAAGTTCCGCTGGCCTGTTTAAGTCACACAAACACATGTCATCCATTATTCCGTTTCCTAATAAATCTTTTCCACTGTCGTTTCCAGGCTGGAAGCAAGGCGCAGTCAATCAAAATGAAAAGAAATAACAATAAAACATAAACAGTCTGTCTTCTACGCCGTCTTTTGAGAGGCGGCTACAGCCTCTCCAAAAGGACGGACATTAGACGGGATTGTGAAGGGCAGCCACAAGACATAGAAGCATGCGCAGTTCGGCCGGGGTTTGTCAACCCTGGGGTAGCCCACCAGTGTTCAGACACTAGAGGTAAGCCATAACAACAACAGAACACAAGGGCAGAAAAACGACAGATAAACATCCAGACCGCCGACGGCAGACATACGTCTCTGGCGGGCATATTGATTTAGCCAGGGTGGGGCCCACCCCGAAAGCTTAACATTTCCGGGAAATCTGAATTGTCACGGGGGGGAGGCGCTCGTGAATTGTTTGTTACGGAAACGAGGGGTTTAGGTTGCCATAAGGCTGTTGACGGTCTTATTATAGGCTACATAACATTAGTTGGTTTTGTGGCACATTGTAACGGCTGTGGCCACCCTTGGGCAAGCACTCAGGTGCAAACTTTTGAGCGCACACCAGGGTGGAGAGGTGGAGTAAGGTTTGAGCGATGGAGAGAAAGGGAGAGAGAGGAGAGAGAGAGAGAGAGAGAGGAGGAGTATATAGTGAGGCAGAGAGCATGTGCAGCGTTTCTGCTTTGCGCACAGAGCAGCGAAGTTTGATGAGAGGCCCGGAGAGGTCTTATGAGAATATAATTGATTTGCCAGCCTTCCCTGTCCCTGGCTGGCTTGGCTAGCTCGTTGGTAACGTAACTGATGTCTTCTAGGGTTTGTTTCTGTGTGTAAAATGAAAGACAGCCCACACACCTATCATCATCAAACCGTGGGGGTCTTATTTCATTTACGTGTGATTTCTATCAACAACGTAAGTTGTAATCGATGTAGCCTAATAGAGATTTTACTACAGCAAAAGTTATTCTCCGTCGGACTCCTGGTAAAACACCCACGTCGTTATCTTGATTCTGATTGGCCAGAAGACATTATCAACGATTTTCTATTGGAAGACGATCACTAATGTTGATAAAAATTCCAAACCCGTTTCTAATCTTCGGTATTTCCAGACAAGTGACTGCTGAAATCAATCTTACTAACTGCTTGTCTGTGCAATTTACTCCGCGAGTTTGGCGGACCTTTTAGTTTGCTTACTTTAAAATCATTTTTCATGGGGTAAGCCATTTTTGTTGGTATGGCTGTAGCCTACCCAGTATACCCTGGCGCAGCCACTGAACATAATAATAAACATTAAAATGTTGTATTCAGCCTGATTAAAACAGCGGGCCCAAATCCTGGATGGGCGGGGGCCCGGCCCATGGGGCCCGCCCATCCGACGCTCGGGTCTGGTGACATCTCCGCTCGCTTTAAGGGAGCAAAAGGTGGAAGATGCTCAACAGATTCTGCTTTGCTTTCAAGACAGTAACACGGGGCTACAGGCTCCAATTCGCTGTCACCCCCCTCGCTTTCTCGGGCATTCTGTATTAACAAACCCGGGGGAGAGTCGGCCCCATAATTCTGGAGCAAGAGATTTTCTCGCTCTAACAAAGAAGGCCTATATCGATAATACCCGCCGAACAGAGTCAGAGCGGCTTTTTATCTCCAAGTATTTCTCGTTCCAAACGGGGAGGAAACGGATTCGGCCTAATTACTAGATTTGAGAGCTCTGAACAAAATATCTCAAGATATTAAATTCGAATGCTCAGCTACACAATCTCTGTTGGCGTCTCGTGGCGTCAACGTACTGGTTCACATCAGTCGACCTGAAAGACTGCGTTATTTCCACATCCAGATAATTCCCAACCAACAAAAACACAGGAAATATACTGAGGTTAACGCCTTTTCAGAGAGTGAATCTAGATTACGAAGATACGAGTTCCTTAACCCCTTACGGAATCTGTCTTCGAGATGTATTTGTACGATTGTAACAAGGAAGCCGCGATAAGCCCGTATAAGAAACAGGGTATGCTGGACAATATAATAGAAGAAACGACTGGCTTGCTTTGCACAGTACGGAGCAAGAGAACTATTACACAGACGAATGTCCTCGTAAAAACCTGTCGATCTGGGTTTAACAAGAATAATACACGAAAAGAACATGTTTAGTCCCAGAACACAAGATAGATAGTTTCCCTGGGCCTACAAACACAATAGAATTCGGTGCCCTTTACAGCCCGACCTGTCAGCAGAAAAGAAGTGAGAGCATATCGAGCTTGCCCGCGCAGTGCTGAGCTCCGTGAGATAATAGAACCAGGAGTTACTAACCTGTTAGATTCTGGATTGATTTTTGGTGATTTTACGAGAATAAGGCATGATATAACAGAAAAGCAATAGGAGAGTTTCATATCCCTAGTGGAGACTCGAAACGGAGTGTTATGAATGAGACTATAGGTTACTTACGTAACCCCAGTTATCAGAGTAACATGAAGTGGATTATCTCACCAGACGGCCCTTCTTGCTAAGGAGAAGCGAGAAGAGGTTGCTATTATTGGAATGACGCTGCGTTTGTCGCGCAAGCTACTTATAGGGTGGGTGGATTCCCTGACGTAGAGTCAAGATCACAGCCAATAGGAATTAGGCGTAATGAAGATTGACGCTTCTGTTTGAATACGCGTTGAGGCGCATCCCAATAGTGAGACATTCTCAACTTCATGTTACTCTGAGAGCTGGGGTACGTAAGTACCTTTTGTTTTCTCTCCCAAACACCCCCCCCCCCACTGCCTGAAACACCTCCATTGGACTCATTTGTTTACCTCTGTGACATAGTGACATCACTATGTAACAGTTGTGTTTCCATTGGCCAGCACTCCAACACTGTACGTGATAGGCCAAGGGGCGGGACATATCTGAGCCGTTGACCAATCACAACAGAGCCGGCCAGCTAACCAATCAGAGCAGACTGGGCTCTGGTTTTAGACAGAGGGTGAAAAGAGCAGGGCAGTATGAGAAAAATAAAGAGTTTTTTTTAACATTAAAGTATCAAAACATGTCACAGAAGGGGCACAAAATACAAAAATATACCTGAAAATTAGCAAATGATGTCCACTTTACTTATATTTCTAATATATTTCATTTTGTACTACATTGTGCGTCATATACTGTATATCCCCCAACCTTGGCCCTGATATTAGAACTGCTTTTAGCAATATGTATTTTGCATATGCCCTGTCAAAAAACAATTAAGATAAATTGTATAGCATTCATGTTTTTTGTGTCGCCTCAGTCTTATTGCCACTTCCAAAATGTTTGTAATGAGCCCCTGAAGATCCAGGCCTCGAGGTCGAGAACCACTCGTGTGTGTCGAGGGTTTTAAGCAAAATGTGATAATTGCTGCCCCTGAATTAAAGCTGGAGTTCATTCTGGCTCTAGAAGAGCTGTCTGGACTCATTAGGACTGTTATAGAGTTTTTCCTCCGTGTGCACTTCTTGCCGAATGTTTGTAGCTCCACATCACAAAAGTAAGACTCAAGTGGAAAGGATCAGTGTGTTGGTTAGGTTCATGTCACTGGAGCATGCTGTTGGCAGAATTAAACATTATGCTTATGCAGCTACAGCTAGCTGTCAAATTTAGCTAGTTTATTCGCTGCATCAACAGATGGGAATGGTTATAGCTGCACATAGAAGAGTGAGAGCAATATGGGGATCATCCCACAATAGTATTCCTATAACTCAAATGCTTACCTATTATATAATGAGAATGCTAAAATCAACCTCGAGTGATGCTACACACTTCAACGTTAGCATACTCCATGCTAATGTGGCACAAACAGTTGTACAGAATAAAATCCAAGATGTCAAGATACTATTTTTTCCAGTAAAGTAGTTCAAAAGAATCGCCAGTAGGTGTCAGTGTTGCTACACGAGCAGTGAGCACTGTATTTTGAAGAAACAATGATAGGGAAGTCTTACGTGAGTGTGCCTGATAATGAAAACGCTATATTTCGACAGTGAACCTGAAGTATTATTTTTCATGTTGAAGGTAAGCAAGGGATGTTACATTATATAGATATCCTCTCCTATGAATGTTTATGAAATTGTGTGGTGCTGTGCAAGGTTATTTAATTGTTCATTATTTTAACTGTGTTTGTCTGTTTGTTAGCCAGTTAGCAGCTAATGCTCGGTTGACAGCTGCTATGGTTGTAGTAGTAGCCCCGCATGGGGGTAGCCTTGATAATGAGCCCTCACAATAGATCCCCCATCGCTCATATTAGTATTAGGCCAGTTAAAAATTAAATATGGTGTTATGCTATGTAGAGAGTATCTGTATAAAGTGTTTGAGTTTATATTATGACGTGTGGTGTAATCTTTTATTTTCATTTTATTTAATTTTTGTTTATTTTGATTAGGATAATGAGATTCACAATTTGGGCCAGTGTGAAATCATTCTGTACACGCTACACTAACAGTAGCCTACTCATAAACTGGTATTAGGAGAATCAATATTACTGATTCTAAAACTCAGGTTTCTGGCTCATGTCTAAAATACCAATCCATTCCCAGATAGCAAAATATGAGTGAATCAATGTTGAAATATGGTTAGGCAGAAATATTGAATCCATGTTGAAACCCGGACATTGAAATTAAACAGAAAGCGCAAATTGTTTTAATGTTGAATAAACGTTGGACTTTCAACCATACTGTAACTGTCACTATCAATGTTGATTCAACCATCATCTAAATAGGAATCTACATGCACATTTTTGGTTGATTTTACATTGAATCAATTTTAGGAATCAACATTGATTCAACCATCATCCAAATGGGAATCTACATGTAAATTGTAGTTGATTTTATATTGAATCAGTGTTAGGAATCAATATTGATAGGAATCAATATTGATTCAACCATCATCAAAATGGGAATCTACATATACATTTTAGTTGATTTTATATTGAATCAGTGTTAGGAATCAATATTGATTCAACCATCATCTAAATAAAAATGTAAAACTTACATTAAAATATTCAACTTTTCTAAGCATACTGTAACACATTAAAAAAGTGAATGTTTTTCACCAATGAGTACTCTGCGTATAGGTCTACATCTTAACAGACCATTAACAAGTGCAACATCAATACTGTACTGAATGAAGTGGTCCAAACTTGTAAACACACACTACACTGCAAAAACTAAGCCTCAAAAAACAAGAAAAATAAATAGTAAAATGAGTAATATATTACTTAAAATAAGAAAAATTATCTGCCAACAGAACAAGAATAATTCCCTTGCCAAGACCTTCTTAAAACAAGTAAATAAATCTAGCCTAAAAAGATCTACAGATATCTTAAAACAAGTGTTTTTAAACCAAAATTAAGTAAATTTGAATTGAAGCAAGGAATATCTTTAACAATTATAATCTTATAAGGAAAATGTGCTTGAATTCAGCATATTCTACTGCTTTTGTCCCAAAATTCTATTTTATGTTAGGCAACATATCTTAAATCCAGTGCAGCTTCACTTTAAACAGGTACATTTGTCTAGATAAAGATAAGATTTAAGAATTATTTTCTTAAAATGTAGAAAAATCTACTTAAATTCAGCATTTGGTGCTATTAAAATATTCTTAAAATAAGGCTAAATACCAAGAAGCGTAGAGACAAAACCTTCAAAAATGTTTAATCCTATCAATATAAACTTTGACTGCTTGCATAAAGAAAAATATGAGTCTCAAATGATTTCTTTTAATGTTTTTATTGTTTTCAAACCGCGTAGTAAAGGTCAGTCATCAGATATGTCTTTAGAGAAAAAGAGAACATTATTTCACTGTAAAATGCAACGCAAGTGAAATTCTCATGACACTTTTGACTCAGCGAACAATTTTGAATAGGACTACAAGTATGAGGGGCCGCTATGGACATTATTCAGAAATGCCGTTCACATACACATTTCATGTGTGTGCGAGCGTTTCATATGTGTATATGAGAGATTTTTACATATGTTTGTAAATTATTTTGGTTTTAGTTGTGTGTGTGAGAGTGTTTCACATGTGTATGTGAACGGTANAAAAAAAAGTAGATGACTTTTTAACATTATACTCAAAGGGCCAGTAAATATCGTTCCCGGGGCCGGATTTGGCCCGCGGGCCGCCAATTGATTAGCCCTGCTATCAGGGCTAATCAATTGGCGGCCCGCGGGCCAAATCCGGCCCCGGGAACGATATTTACTGGCCCTTTGAGTATAATGTTAAAAAGTCATCTACTTTTTTTTTTTTTAAAGATTTTTTTTTTTTACTGGACTATAGTCTTATTGATGCATACACATTATTAGGGAACCTATAAATACTAATATTATTCTTTGCTTCATGTAATTTTTTTTAGGGAATTCACAAATGTTCTACAGCCCTTAATCTCAAACCGCTTTAATTTCATCCCTTGGTGTAGATAATCCTATTTTACAATTTAATGGTAGCTTAATGACTCTCAGCTCAAACCCTTTTTAATATGGAAAAATATCCTATTTTCCAGGTTATTCATTATTTCAATGTAAACTTAGCCTCTATATGTTCCTCCCGTGTGCACAGGTTGCTGGTAGAGCGGGTCTTTGCACAGTACATGGTTCCTCACAACCTGGAGACCACTGAGAGGATGAAGTGTCTCTACTACCTGTATGCCACCCTGGACACAAATGCTGTCAAGTAAGTCTTTTCTCACACCTCGGATCAAGACAGGGGCAAAATGTCACTTGCCTTGTCAATTGGTGTTTGCTTTTTTAAAGACCAAAAGGTGATTGTGATGATCCGAGAAAAATAACAGCTTGGATTTAAATGGCAAGGAAGAAGGCCTTTATTTTCCTATTGTATTATTTCCTTTTCTCATCATTTGTGTCCATCTGTGCTCCGCAGAGCTTTGAATGAGATGTGGAAGTGCCAGAATCTTCTGAGAAACAATGTCAAAGACCTGCTGGATTTGGTCAAAAAGCCCAAGGTAACTCTTACTGAAGCACACTTCCAAACGCTCATGGTTAATTCAGCCTCGTCGCTTCTTTCTAATCTATTGTTCTCTTTATCTGTTCGTAGTCTGACGCATCGAGCAAGGCCGTATTTTCCAAAGTCATGGTGATCACAAGTAAGAGATTTCACAATCGTTAAATGAGTACATCTTGTTTTAAATACTGACTGAGGATGTTTCCACTTGGCATCGCTGAAATACTGAAACAAAGAACGACACTTCTAATGAAATTGCTGAAACAGGATGACCTTACCGTCCTTGTTTCAAATGTAGTCATCAGCTTTTAAATCTGTGTGTCTATAGAGAACCTTCCGGACCCAGGCAAAGCTCAGGACTTTGTGAAGAAGCTGGCTCAGGTCCTGGATGATGACGAGCGAATCAGAGATCAGTTGGAAACCTTGGTCAGCCCCTCGTGCTCCTGCAAGCAAGCTGAAGTCTGCGTGGTGAGTGTTCACATTTCTGTCCAAGTGCAGTGTCCTCTAAGTGAAATGCTTTCATCCCGCAACTGGCTTTGTTCTAAGATTGAAAAAGTACCCTTAAAGTTATAGTGTGAATACATCTTTCGAAGTCTTTCTAATGTATCTATTTAGCTAGTTTAATAAATTCAGTTTGTATATAAGAGGATGGAATAAGAAGGAAAAAAGGTGAGCAATGGAGATTTTTATCTGGCGCTGCTTTGCTGTGATCTTGCGACAATCAGGAACAACTTGTGATGTGTTGAAAATAATACTTTTACGTTATAAGAGGCTGAGCCCAGTAGGATTGCCAATTCTGAAAAGGGGCTACATATTTAAAGCAGACAAACGGTTAAAGTATCAATTGAACTGCCTATAGTTTGATTGTTATGTGAGATGGGCAGATTCTGAGTCTAAAACATGACACCTGTGAGTAGGAGGGATATCAGTTGTTCTACATTACAATGTGATTATTTAGTATTTTTATTTTAATCATTTTTTGTCCCCTTTTCAGCGAGACATCACTAAAAAGCTTGGCAGCCCCAAACAGCCCAGCAATCCATTCCTGGAAATGGTCAAGTTCCTGCTGGAGAGAATTGCTCCTGTACACATCGACACAGAATCCATCAGGTAAACTTCAAGCCACCACATCATTATAAAGATCTGATATTACTAATATGCCTGTGACATTACATTTAATAGTGCAATATTTGACCTTTTTCTTCCATTATCTGTCAGTGCTTTGATAAAACAGGTTAACAAATCTATAGATGGAACAGCTGACGATGAGGAGGAGGGCGTCCTCACTGAAGAGGCCATCAGAGCAGGACTGGAGCTACTCAAGGTAAAAACCGTCAGCTGGCACTCCTTTGCAGTTAATAAAAAAAACAAAAACATTTCTAACGATGACACTCTGTCTTCTGCTTTCCCTCTCAGGTGCTGTCGTTCACTCACCCGGTGTCCTTCCACTCTGCAGAGACCTTTGAGTCTCTGTTAGGTTGTCTCAAGATGGACGACGAGAAAGTCGCAGAGGCTGCGCTGCAGATCTTCAAGAACACGGGCAGCAAGATGGAAGAGAGTTTCCCTCACATCAAATCGTACGTTTCATTCATACTGTCCCTTACAGCACCGACATATGAAATCTCTACGGTTGTCTTTGAACTCGCTGCACTGTTCCTGACTCCTGATAATACTCTCTGTGGTTTCTAACGGTGTTTCCTTTCCTGCTCCCCCAAGTGTTCTGCTGCCAGTACTGCAGGCCAAAGCCAAGAGAGGCCCCCCTCGCCAGGCCAAGTATTCCATCCACTGCATCAACTCCATGTTCACCAACAGAGACACACACTTCGCCCAGATCTTCGAGGTGAGTCACTCCCATCTAATATCTGTTTCAAACACAAAAAGAGAGAAGTTGTATTATTTATAGGTTTGAGAAGCTCTGGCCTTTTTAAACATTGCATGCAAATAAATAGATTAGATTTATAAATGTGTGTATTTCCTTTTTAAAAACAACCCTGTGATTGAGTTAATATTCACTTTAAGTACATCAAGAAATTAAATAATAAAATACTGATGCGTCTGTGCTGCTGCCATGACACAAAACAGCAACAATAAGCACTTCCCTAACCTGAATAAATAATGCGTCTGACCCAGGATCGAACAAGCAATGACATGTCGTATGTGTTTTTCTCCAGCCTCTGCACAAAGGCCTGGACCCGGCTAACCTGGAGCAGCTCATCACTCCTCTGACCACCCTGGGTCACCTGGCTCAGCTGGCCCCAGAACAGTTTGCTGCACCGCTCAAATCTCTAGTCGCCAACTTCATTGTGAAGGACCTGCTCATGAACGACAGGGTACACACATCTTATGTACAGTATATTCATCTCGTGTAACAGACTCATGATGAGAGGGCCTGTCAAACTGTCCAATCACAGTTGATCTTCTAGTATTCAAGGATGAGTGTTTGTGTGTCCGTTTGTATCATGGCACACAGGTCTCACAGAATTATTTCTATGTTTCTAGATCCCGGGCAAGAAGACCACCAAACTTTGGGTCCCTGACGAGGAAGTGTCCCCCGAGACTCTGGCCAAGGTCAGCGGTGGTCCTTTTTGTTTCTCTCATAAACCCTGTCCATCTGTGCAGTCTGCTCCTGTCTTCTTCTTTTTTTTATGAACAAAACTTTCAGAGATAGAATTCTCATAATTCATTATCATATCAACACAACATAGCTTTATTTATTTATCAAAAACATGAAATTAAGGAGACTTTTCCCCTCATTCTGAAATTGTGTAACTCAAGTAATGTGCTTTTACCTCCATCCAGATCCAGGGCATAAAGCTGATGGTGCGGTGGTTACTGGGAGTGAAGAACAACCAGAGCAAATCAGGGAACTCCACCCTGAGGATGCTGACAGCGATTCTACACAGTGATGGAGACTTAACGGAGCAGGGCAGGATGGGGTAGGTGTCAAAGCCTATGCTACATTTCTTATATAAAAGCTTCTGTGTGTTTAAGCCTCCGTAGCTCAGTGTCAGGATCTAATGGGTATTGTGGACCCGAGGAGCATGTGAGATAATTACACACAAAGTATTATTTACTCACCTATCCGTGACTCTTCCCGTAGTAAACCCGACATGTCGAGGCTGCGGCTGGCGGCGGCGTGCGCCCTGCTGAAGCTGGCCCAGGAGCCCTGCTACCACGAAATCATCACGCTGGAGCAGTATCAGCTGTGTGCGCTCGTCATCAATGTAAGAGCAGACAAACATCTCCGGTTTCCCGCAAAGCGCCGACACACTTTTACTTGTTTTCATGATTTAGATGATATAATGTTTTGGAAAATGATGCACTACCAATCGGGTATGATTTTCTCTCCAGCACACAGCCCTCCTCCACCTCCCTGCTCTCTGCCCACATTTCTCCAAACCATTTCAAAATGTTGTCTCCTCCTAATCATCTCCCTCTCTTTGCTCTCTAGGATGAGTGCTACCAGGTGCGTCAGTGTTTTTCCCAGAAGCTCCACCGGGGCCTGTGCCGCCTGCGCCTGCCTCTGGAGTACATCGGAGTGTTTGCGCTGTGTGCCAAGGACCCCGTGAAGGAGAGGAGGGCTCACGCTCGCCAGTGCCTGGTGAAAAACATCAACATACGGCGAGAGTACCTCAAACAGCACGCTGCCATCAGCGGTAAAGAAACTGACATTTGCATTTTCTTTGCCTGATTTCAAGCAGCTACAAAAAGGCCTCTAGTATGTTATCTGTAACCTCTACAGAATATATCTTAGACCAGTATCTTAGAAATGTAGGGAAAAAATAAACTAATTAACGTTTAAGAGGCAATTTAATAAGGCATTGGATCGGGGGGAATTACTTAAGGATATGTTTGCGTTACCATAAGTCACATCAGTAATCATTAGCCCTTTTTGTGATGAGGTCATGTTGTAATGTTTACCTTGTGTGTGCCGATAGACAAGCTGTTCTCTCTCCTGCCCGAGTATGTGGTGCCTTACACCATCCACCTGCTGGCCCACGACCCGGACTACGTCAAAGTACAGGACATCGAGCAGCTCAAAGAAATTAAAGAGTAAGCCGTGCATGGGAAAACTGTTGGGGAGTAATATTTTTGGGGGACACGCACCTCTTACTGCTATGTCATTATTGTTATTACTCATAAATTCCGTTTGAAGTTCAAGGTTTATGTCCAATAACTTAAAAGGAAATGCTTCAACATTGGAGCCACAAGTCCTGTCTGCTGACATTCAGACTTCCCCTCTGTATCAGGGCTCTGTGGTTTGTCCTGGAGATTATCATGGCCAAGAACGAGAACAACAGCCACGCTTTCATTAGGAAAATGGTGGAAAATATCAAACAGACGAAAGATGCCCAGGCCCCCACCGACCCCAAAACCAACGAGGTACACATCGAGTTCATTTCACCTTCATTTATCATATACGGACAGTACATATGAATTCCCTGCCGTTTAGCTAACCACAGTTTTCCTCTTTGGCTCCACAGAAACTGTACACAGTGTGTGACGTAGCCATGAACATCATCATGTCAAAGAGCACCACCTACAGCCTGGAGTCTCCCAAAGACCCCGTGTTGCCCTCAACCTTCTTCACCAAGGCCGACAAGGTTTGTGTCTGCACCCAAAAGCATTTCACAGATAATGTAATCTCTTATTTCCAGCGAAGCAGTTTCTTTGATATTGTTCTTCTGAATTGATGTTTATTAATAGCAATAGCCGAGCTGCTAATTAGGTCTGCAAAACATTTCAAATGATGGATCATGATGGGTACATCATTTTGAGTGTCACAGCTATTGCAAGTCTTAGAAAAGTGCTGATTCAAAAGATGTATTTGTTCTTTTTACACTAACAAGCTCTCTGACCGAAGATATTTATTCTATTTCAGAATTTCAACAACACAAAAAATTATCTCCCACCAGAGATGAAGTCATTCTTCACACCAGGAAAAGTAAGTTAATCAAACCTCTAAAATGGTAACGTTGGCTTGGCGTCTTATTTCTGGCTTTGTTTTATGAAACACATATCTAACTCTTGTCCCCTCTCCCTCCTGAAGCCCAAGTCGGCGAACGTGTTGGGAGCCGTCAACAAGCCGCTGGCGGCGGCGGGGAAACAGATCCAGAGCAAAGCGTCTCGTATGGAGACCGCCAGCAACGAGGACTCCTCGTCCAACCCGGGGTCCCCGCAACGCAGCAAGACCAGGTACAGGACAGGTTATACAGATTTAAACCCTCAGGTCGACATCCAGTCTTTATGCATTGAAGTGACCCCGAATCCCCTCCAGTGTTCAGCCTTTCAGGTGTTCTGACAGCTGGGTTGGATTATTCCCCATGTGTAAATGTTTGCTGTTCTATGCTTCTATGTTCCACTTCACTTCCCAGCGACATCAAAAGAGCCGTCTATTTTTCTTGGATATTTTTATGACTTGAACTGCATTTCTTTGTTCTGTTTAAAAAACAATAACAATGAATAATGTTTGTTTCAGGCTTGACAGCACAGAACTGGATCACAGTGAAAACGAGGACTTCAGCCTAAAGAGAGCAGACAGCACTGATAAGGTACTTCGACCTCTTTATAAGCATATCTTCTTCCATGTGGGACAGGTTGTTATAAACCAACCTTTTATGGTTTCTAGCCTGTTGGTCTTTCATAAAGTTATTATTGTTTTATCCTTTGAACATTTAACGGTTAACATATCCACATTACCTGAGTTTCTTTGACCATCTTCTGTTTACATATTCAGGGTTCCCCACACACAGACTTTACTCAGGTTTATTAACGTCCGCCAAAGTATATTTTGCGACACGTTTAGGTTTCATTTTTTTGTATCCGTCCGCGAGCAGGACGCCATCTGCGATCGATGAACTAGTGGACAATGATCCCTCGCTCTACCCCTCCTGTACCTGTCCGCTCTGCTATAAGGGTCTGCTTTATGCGCTTCGCAGTAACCGGCGAACAGTTCATGAGCGTGCTCCACTAGCACTATAAGAACATGCTTGATACCAGTAGGATAAACAGGCAAAAAGAATCTGGCTTTTTTTTACAATGCAATGGCATTAAGTATTATAGGCATGACAAACAGACATTTTATGCTTCCATCTTTATGGTCTGTCTGTATAAATAAACTAAACAAACACGCTCTGAAACGACACAGTATCTTAGGGTGTTGCTATGATCCAGTTAAGTGTTTCCAGTCATAAACCCTTGTGACTCTGTGTTTTGATTCTACTGAGCAAACACCCGCTGGATTTAAGTCGAGATAGGATTAGCAGAAACGTGTTGTGTAAACTGTTCCTATCCAAATATCACATCACTCATAACAGCCTCCAGACCTTGTGGCTTATGTTGTCTTTGTTTTGTTGTGAATCAGAGCACTTAAGCTTCTCTCCCTTCTACAAAGTTCTAAACCATAACTAAATGTGTATAGTCTTTAAAATGTTCAATATCATCCGATGATTAAGCTGTCATTAAAGACTAGGCAGAATACAGATTCCTCTTTTTGGAAAATGTAAATAATAAAAGTTCTGTTAAGGCTACTCTTTCTAAACTACCTTTTTAATCTATTATTGTAGTTAATGTTTGATGATGTCATCTCCTTTTAGTCATGTGGAAAAAAGGTGGTTGATTACTATGTTAAGTCAGAGTTTCCATGAAGAAAATAGCACTGATCGTGGGTATTGAACAGTTTGTCTTCACAGAATACAAAAAATTGGGGAAACCAGACATTCTAAAAATATTAACGTAGTAAAATGTCCTCGCAAATCAGGAACGAAAAGCATTTTAAGTTAATGGAAGGGTCCTGATTCGTGGAAGCCCTATGGCCCTTGTAAACGATTTCATCTTTTACAGGATATTGAAAAGCCCCGCGGTCGCAAGCGTGCCGTGGCCTCCAGTGAAGACCAGGACAACAAACCAAAGCGCGGACGCAAGAAGGCGGCGGTAAACACAACCGCAGTGGCCGAGTCCGAGGACCAATGGGATGAGGACAATCGGCCGGAGGACGAGCAGAACAGCCCGCCGAAGAAAGGACGCAGGGGGCGACCCCCGAAGTCTGCCACCCCCAGTCAGGACACTCCTGCCAAGGGCAAGAGAGGCCGGAAGAAGGCAGCTCCTCCCCCGGAAGAGGAGGAAGAGGAGGAGGAAGAAGAGAAGATTGAGGAGGAGGAAGCAGCAGCAGCAGCAGCAGAAGAAGAAGACGACGAAGACGCTGACAAGAGCAGTGAAAATCTGGAGTTGAAGACCAAGGGAGGAAGGCCTGCAAGGACGCCACGGCGATCACAAGGGTAAGAAAGGCTTTGTGGTTAATGCACACAGAGAAGTTTGATCATCACTTTTTGGCTCTGAGATTTCTGTCAGCGAGATTAACTTCTGTCTCAAACTTTAATCAGAAGCACGGAGTCAGCAGAGTCCACACCGCAGAAGAGGAGAGGACGTCCACCCAAATCAGCTCAACCGCCTGCAAAGAAACAAGCGTACGATGCACACTAAATATATTTGTGATCTTCCAGGCTGTTGGAAAACTCTAGTTCACTTTAAAACACTGAGGGTTTTAGAAAAGTGTTTGTTAAATTAAACCTTTTGTAATACGCATACTATATTTTTTAAAGAAAATTCCCTGGTTATATCCACTGAGACAGTCTATAGCCGCTTTCACACCAAGTCCTTTGCCTCACTAAGTTCCCAGCACTTAGTTCCCCCATTGAACTAAAGAGCAGATCGCGTTCACACCGGAATAAGTCCCTGAGGGAAGATTAGGCAAATGAAGCCGCTGACGTCACTTCTTCTTCTTCTGCTTCTGCTTTGGGTTTACTGGCAGGCCGCAAACAACTTCACGGCGTATACTGCCACCCGAAGTCCCCGGAGTTGGGGAGAGGCTTCAGTAGAAGTATACGCCGTGAAGTTGTTTGCAGCCTGCCAAAGCAGAAGAAGAAGTCGCATGTGTGCCTGCTTCATTTTGGACTTCCCATTGAAACGCATGGCGACGTCGCTGCTTCTCTGGGCCGAAGCCGTACTGCCGGTTGCAAGTCCTTCTCTCAGTAGTAGTTCCGGGAGGGAGAGAAGGTTGATGGCGTGTAGTAGCGTCTGTCTGCCGAGGGGTAGAGTCCCGCGCGCTGTCGTCGTTACAGGGGTCGGGACGGACGAAGCCGCGGTGCCGGCAGTTGTTCCGGGACGGGGGCACCACCCGAAGGACTACGCACCAAAGTCCCACGACTAGTTGGGACCGCGTTAATAATGTTGTGCTTCGGGTTCCTTCCTTGTTCCTCACCAAGATACTCTCACTGCCAAAATAAACATACTTCTTCTTTAATCGAACAAACCAAGACGTCACACCTAAGTTAGAGTTTAATGAAAATGAATTCAAGGAGTTTATAACCTAAAATAAAACTGAAAGACAACTTACTTCAGACTTTTCACCAGGTTAGTGGAGGTTACAATTCACTCAACGTTGACGATACTGTACAACATCCAATGTTTGACTCTTGAAATGTCGATTTATTCCGGCGTGTAATAATCTGGTCCTACCCACCAAATATAGAGAGAGTTGTGTTTGGTTGCCTCCTCCTCTTTTCTATCTTATATGTGGTAGGCCCTACGATTATACACGTCGGATATAATCGCATTTTCAAGGAGTCAACCGATTGGATTTTGTACATTATCGTTCAACGTTGTGTTTGTACACCCTCACTAACTGGTGAAAAAGTCTGAAGTAAGTTGTACTTTCAGTTTTATTTAGTTATTAACTTCTGAAGCGCGACAGCAAGAAGAGGGGGGGGGCGGCATCATGTGAGAGGGGCAACATTTACCTTCAGGGGCTCGTAAGTACATGTGGGCTGGGTTACTCTTTACCCTTTAAACCTCCCCTATGTATCATGTATAAGCATATCAACGTAGAACATTGTATGGTATATTAAATAGCAGAACCAGGTACACGTGTTTATAACTGTACAGTTACTTTTCCTTCAAACTCCTTTGAAAAAAAAGTGTCATTACGAATGTGTTGTATTGTCATTCAATAACTTGAACAGCTATTAAACAGCTACATCAATAAATATCTCATATCTGCTTAGAGCTACATATGAGTGTCTACGTGATTTATTATGATGCTTATTTTACTCAAAAATATATAGCACATATAGCCTTTCCCAAACATCCATTCAAAAGCAATACTTTTTGTAGCTGAGAAAATAAACTACAAGTGATTACAAGTACTTTAGAAATATGATGAGCTCATCATCTACATTTTTACTTGTATGTTAATTTTTTACCCAATTTGTACCACAATCATCATGTTCTTTGAGCATTTAGCGTGAATTACAAACATTGCTAATAGAGGTTTTTTCCTAATAAGAATTCACAAAGTCAATTGTTTGATTTTCTAGGTCACAACTATAAGAAGTCTTTCAAATATCAAACCAGAGGTTTCATAAAGCTTTTCAAAATGAATTAATTCCTTATAAGTTACCTTACAGTCTAAATAAATATATACATTACAAACTGTTTATATTTGGGTGATGACACCTAGTGGTGACAGAGCACACTGCAACAAACAATGACATGACACTTTGTGCACATCATAGCATGACACTGCAGTGCACTGTTTTGAAGTGCCAACCAAGGTCTTCGCTGAGTTTACCCCCGATAAGGACAGGTAATTGAAAAGCGAGTAACCTTGACTCCACAATTAGAGTGCAGAGTGTGTCTCTGTTGATATTTGTATGTGTGTGTTCTGAGTCAGCTGACTTTTCAGAGGGCAGTGACCCAAATACTTGTCTAATAATTAAGCCATACAGAGGCCAAGGGGGAAAACTTCAATCCCCGCCAAAGGATTGATCACGCAGTGTACTAATGCAGTGATAACAACATGCTGCTCTTGAGAGCAATGCATTAATATAAAGAAAGCTCCACAGCAGATGTGTGTGTTTGTGGTCTCACCTTTCAGGGCCTCGTTGATGTAGTTGTACAGGTAGTAGACTCTCAGACTGTCTTTGAAGCGGGCCGGGTCCTCCTGGACCCCGTTAGCCATCACATAGACAGGGACATCACAGTAGTGCTCCCTCACCTTACATGGCAGAAGGCAAGAAGAAATAAAAACAAATACAAAATATTCAATGATCATGGTGTGAGCATCAAAATCTGAATTCCTTTATTCGTCAAACAAAGGGGAAATGTACATTGAACCATAATACTTGACTGATAACAGAATAGTAATTTGACACATACAGTATGTTGCCTTCTACAAATAATGTGCCGACTGCCATAGCTCTTATAAATATTTCAACAAAATCTTGACACAAAATGTTGAGTTTTTGATTAAACTCTGATTAATTGTTCAGCTTTCAATTAATACGCAACGGCTGTTCATTTTTTTTTAAGTTTAACTGCTGGACACGAGATATCTCATACATCATTGTGACGTCAATTATTGGTTTGCATAGAGAATTTTAAATATAAGCAAAACACATTGTTTGAGTGGAGGGGTAAACAGTGAAGTATGTGGGTAGTGATGGTGTTGTAGTAGCAGGAACATCTTCATTTTTCTTGGTTGTCTCAAATCAAACCCTGTCAATACACCTGCTATTACGGGTTTTTGTATAGAAGAAAAGGACAGATCACAAGTATACTTCAGATGTCTGTGCGAAACTATTCTCACCCAGTTGAGGGCTTTCCTCAGGCCCCAGGGCACCACAGGCCTCGGGGACATGATCCATGTGGTGTCGATCATGTGCTGGACCTCCAGCATGGCTCTGTAGGTGTAGCTGCAGACATGGAGATGATACAGAAACTATGTGTCGTAAAAAGCATTCTCATTTCATGTTCATGTATGTATGCCTTTAAGATGCTGGACGTGTCTCTACATCAGGGAAAAACATGTGTCCAGTGGCATAGTGGTTAACAAGCAAATTTCTCTTTTCCCACCGTCATTAAAAAGGAAAAAACAAATATTTTATCTTACGAGTCTTCCTTGGCATGCGTCACCAACTCGGTACTGAAGTGACTGATGGCAAAGAAGTCATATGTCCCTTTGACCAGCTGTCTGTCCTCCTCATTGAACACTGGCAGTCTGTAGGAAAACAACATGTAAACAGGAGATGATACAACTTGTACAAGATAGTGGTTTAACTTTTCCAAATGACCTATCATATGTTTATACTTGTCATCGTAATTTATTTTATATTGCTTCTAAAACATCATGATCAATAATACTGATATTCCACCATATCACACCTTTGAATAATCACAGCAATATTCCAACCCTTGATTCCTAAAAAAAACAGATATACATGAAATGACAGAAGCTAGATGATCTGTTGAAAAGTCTTCATTGTGACTCTAAACTGAATTGTTTATTCTATAGCCAACAAAGCGACTGTATGGAGTATGAATAGTTATTTGACACATAATAAAAATGAAGTATTTATACTCAAGAGAGTTGAGCTGACGCAGCCAGCTCCTCATTCCCACAGGATAGTCTCCACTGCCAAAGATCGGCTCTGCAAACCAGCCGACGCGGAAATCTAAAACCCTTTTAGCTGGCTCCACGTCTTCACGGCTGAAGGAAAACGCCGGCTCCACCCAGTCCATGTGCAGATTTAGAGACACCTGAAACACAAAACATGGACGTGCAGGTCTGTGTCATTTTCATTATTCTAGAGACTGACGTGATTCAGCCAATGTGTAATTTAAGAAACGTTTCACATTTAGTATACTACTGATTAAAATACTTTGTGGAGTCCTGTGGTGCACAAGGGGGTGTTGTATTTCACATAACTTGTTTTAGAAAGAGTCATTTATGCTATAGAAATAGTAAAAACACCAAGAGGTAAACTTGTAAACATATAGACAAAAAAGTCACACACACAAATTCTAAAAGAAATTCCTTTAGAAAAGATATCACCCTGCTGGCTGTTTGAATACTTACATCAAAGCAAAACAACATACAGGTAGTATAAATGTATTCAAATAAATAAATGCCCCTACTGACCTTTCCTCCCTGGGAGTGTCTGAACTCGCGGTCGTATGCGTGCCAGGCCAGAGCGTGCGCCCGCAGCATCTGATGTCCCTCCTGGTAGCCCACCATCTCATCGTTGGGCTCATTCAGGGTGATCCACATCTTCACATGGGCCCCTAGTTCTCTGTAACAGAGTCTGGCATAGTCTGCAAACGCCTCTGGAGTCTCCCTGAGAGAAGAAGTCCGAAGAGGAAATTTGATAAATGAACTAAGATTGTGTTTATACAAGTATTCATAAGAACTACATTACTTTTAATGTCTGAGATAGATCTAAGGAGATGTTTTTAAATTTGAAAAAGAAAATGCCAATACATTGGATTTTTCCATGATCAACAGTTCAAATATTGTGATGATCAGTGGGTTTAGTGATATCGCTTTATTACAGGAAAAGTAAATATGATTGCATGGCAGCAAGTGAGAGCAGCTTCCTGTGGACGAGGACAGACTGTTCCAGGGAACGTCAATGACGCATATTGACTTTAACATCAGACCAGAAATCATCGGAAATTGCTTAACACCATACCTGGGTATTTATTAGTTTGATGTTTGGTACAGACTTGTAAGCTTTAAGAGTCATGAAGTATGCTCTATAATCATGTTTTTTCAAATGAGAAACTGGATTTAAAGGGCTTTTACCCCACCTGTTGAGCCACTTGTTGGCGGTGTCCAGCGGGGGGGGCAGGCTGCTGCGCTGCCGGGTGTGGTGCCACAGAGTGACCACGGGCGTGACGTTGGCCTGCAGCAGCTGGCGAGTGAAGCAGCGGTAGTAGCCCAGCAGGGTGCTGTTGGGATGAGCCACGTCACCTGAAGGCACCACGGCTGACCAGTTGAGGGAGAAGTGGAAGTGGTTCACCCCCACCTGCCGGATTTCATCAACCTGTGGGACAGAGAGGGGGGAGGATACACATGTAAATTATTTTACTCACCCTGAAGAAACAATACATATACAACCCAATAAGTTTAAAGTACATTTACTAAGGGAAAAACCTTATATTCTCTCAGACTGAACATTTTCTGAGATTAAAGTAACATTTTACGTGATATTTTTTCCAGATTGGATCACCCTCATCACACCAAGATGCAGGTGCTTTCTGTTTTCTATGCCTATAGTGGATGACCATCTTTCTGATTCGGCTTTTTTGCACCAGGAACTATGACGCAACAAACAGATGAGAGGGTATGGCATGTTACAACTCCTCATTGGCAGCATGTGTGATGACATTAGTCCAAGCTTGGAAAGAGATTTGCTTCCTTCACAAAAACAACAACACTTGTATACCTACAATGGCACTAACAAACGTCATAGCTTTGGAATGGTATGATTGAAAACATTTCAGTGCAAACTCATTCTCCTCCTCCATTTTGAATGCATTAAGCTATAAAAAAGATAAACCCTGGTAGGGGGGCCTACCTGTTGACGGATGGTGGCGTAATCTGCACAGTGTGTGGTTCGGCGCAAAGGGGGGGCTGTGATGCCCTCCAGCCTTATTAGCTCTCCATTGTTGGAGATGTTCCACAAGTAAACACTGGGGTCTGAGAACTGGCTGGGCGTGGTCTCCACCTGACATGACATGAGAAAATATATATAAACAGTGTATGTTACAACAGAAGAAACACACCAATGTAAACATGCACTCGCTCACCCTGTTACCCTCGTTTACCTTAAACACACATGTTCAAAGAAAAGTGAGATAGGTCCAAATCAATACTAACTGTTGCTCCTGTTATAGCTCATCTGCATGGTGTGAGGATATGTGGTTTATGATTAAGAGAGGATTCATCGTCACGGCTCATTCTGAGCTGGACTTTCACCATGGAAATGGCAAGTTCAAAAGAAATGATGTGCTGAACATGATGAAACTTAAAAAAGGAGAGGAATCACACAAGCCAACTTCATTTCTCACAACACTAAGTCAGAGTTTAAAATAGCAATAATAACAACAGTATTATTTACAGGATTTTCTTTTTGCAGAGTTGACATAACTTCACACTTCAGTAAATATTAGTGAAGTCTATACTCACTCTCTTAACCAAGAGTTAATACATTGTTAATGTTTCCTCAAGTATTCTTGTTTCATTATCAGACCTCTGCCCTTTGGCAACTCCCCTTTTTTTTCTCCAAAACACACTTATACATGGCGCACGCAAGCACGCACACACACACACACACACACACACACACACACACACACACACACACACACACACACACACACACACACACACACACACACACACACACACACACACACACAAATACTGTACCTGTATGGAGTTGGCAGACACCCCCCAGGCAAAATCACATGGAAATATTCCCTGTGCTGGTCTGTTCTCTGGGAGCTCTGGGAAACCGTTCCTCTGGATGATGTTTCTTTACGAATAATGAATATTCAACAGAATGAAAAAAATTGAAAAAAGCCTTAATAGAAATATTAGTATACATTATTTTTATTTGTGAAAATCAAAAGGTATCTGATTCATACTTTTGTAAAAGAAATCCCGACATGATAACATGTACCTGTAAAAGGTGGCAGATGTCTTTGGCTCCCTTTTCATGTCAAGAGTGTTGAAGTCAACATAGTAAAGTCCCCGTCGTATGCCATATTCCCTGTGCCACTCAAAGCCGTCTATCAGAGACCAGGCTGTGTATCCAATCACATTCACTCCGTCTATGATGATCGCTGTTTGGCAAACACAGACAGATGGTGAGCAAAGATTCAAGTGAGATGTTTTTTCCTTACTTAAGTTTCATGTAAAAGGGTTCATGTTGATCATAGGAAATGGGAAACAACTGTTGTGTTAAATGGATGATATCAGACTGTGCATTACTAGGGTAACGGTTATTTTCATTATTGATTGATCGCTTGTTCTATAACATTTCAGAAAATAGTAAAAAAAAATGTCATCGAAGTTTCTCAAAGCCCAAGTTAATATCTTTGAAAATAGTTTAATATGATATAAAAAAGAGAAAAGCTTGGAATCATCATACTTACTGAGGCTGAAAACTGCATTTTTGCAACAGCTAATTGATCATCAAAATAGTTGCCAGTTATTTAAACAATGCATCTATCAGAACTCACATTTGAGTGCCTCTGCGATGAACCTCTTGAGGTAGTACATGTGTTTTGGGTCTTCCGTCTTAGTATTGCCAAGAACGGACCTGTGTTGAGAAGTTAAAACAAGATGTTCCAGCACACCAGGAGAGACAAGAACATCATGGAGTAAATAACCCAACACCCACACCTACCAACCGCTCTGCACCACGAAGACGGGCGGCTTGTCGTACTCCGCGTTGATCCAGTAGAGCAGCATCCTCAGGTCCAGTTCCTCCTGCTGCCCAAACTTCAGGCTGTCGTTGACGAGCTGGAAGCTGAGGGCCGCTCCGTGAGAGAGGGCGAAGAAGTCCGCTGTCCCGTTCACCTGCGCCCTCTCCTCGGGGGTGAAGGAGGGCAGCCGGGAACCCAGCCTCTCCTTCATGCAGGGGGGGTAGTCTCCGTCTGTGAACAGGGGCCGGGCGAACCAGCCCAGGACGTGATCCAGGGAGCACTGACACTCTCTGAGGCTCTCCAGGCGAGTGCGGCTGGGCTTGATCCAGTGAGAGGCCAGAGCCATGGAGAGTTGGCCCTGCTGACGGGGGCGGTAGAGCCGGTCGTAGAGGTGCCACACAGCGGCATGAGCCTTCAGGAGAAACAGGAAGAGAGAGAGAGAAGTGATGGGCAGACAGAGGAGGAGAAGAGGGAGATATAAAATGATGATGGGAAGAGATGGTGAGGGGTGGGAAAGACAAAAATGAAGACAATGTATCACTCAATATTTATTTTACTCAGTTCTGGTCAGTGCAGTTTAAAGTCCTTTACAGGTGACTGAAAACTAATAAGGCAGATGAAACATTGACTGCACCTCAAAATAAAAGAGGAATTGGAATAAAAAAGTAAAAGATTGATGGAGATTTTAAGACTAGGAAATGTAAAAAACATTAAAAAAAACACAATAAATTAGATAAAAGCAGTGGTGGAAAGTACACTAAGGCTACTGTCCACAATGGAAATGTCTTAATTTGTATATATAGTATTTCCATTTCATGCTTTTTTTTGCAACATTTCAGAAAAGATTATTATACTTTTTACTAACTTTGCCACAAACATAAACAAAAATTAAAAAGGAAAACCCACTTTAAGGAGAATATGTCCGACCCGGAACGGGAGATCAGGGTCGTTTTTTATCCCGGGAGCGACCACTCCGGTGCCATACCCGTGCAGCGCCACCACAAACGGGTTGTCAATGGTGATCCAGTACTTCACATCATCCCCGAAAGTCTGGAAACAGAAATCTGCGTAGTCTTTAAAAATCCCAACCATCTCCGGATTGCTCCAGCCGCCGAGGGTCTGCTGCAGGTGGTCGGGCAGGTCCCAGTGGTAGAGCGTGACCACCGGCTGCACGCGGATATCCTTCAGCTTCTTGATGAGGTCCCGGTAGTAGTTGGTGCCCATCTCGTTGTGGCTCCCGCGGGTGCCGTTGGGAAATATCCTGGACCAGGACAGGGAGAACCTGTAGTGGCTGACCCCGAGCTGCCCGATGGCTCTGATGTCGGCTTGGCTGTTGTGATAGCTGTCGCTGCCAACGTCCCCGGTGGCCATCCGGTTCCCACCGCGCGTAAAAGTGTCCCAAATAGAGAGCCCCTTGCCGTCCTTCTCAAACGCGCCCTCCACCTGGTACGCAGCGGTGCCCACGGCCCATATGAAGTCATCGGGGAAGGTATCATAGAGGAACGCCTTATCTCCAGGATAAGGCAGCTTTCTGAAACGTCCCCACGTTTTTAACCCAGCGTTGGGCTTTGCGGCAGCAGAGGTGAAGGCCAGAAATGTCAAAAGGGCGAGCAGAAGACCGCTCATGGTGCCTGTCAATACTGGCCTCTGATGTCCAGTTTTTAACTCTTATCGTTATTTAACCATGCTTGGAGGCTTTGGTGACTAAGCAGTGGGCTGTGGAGTGCAGCCAGCCAGCTGTGAACCCACCACACGCTGCCTCTACACATCTATCAATTATTAGCCATGCACCTGACGACCGAAGGTCTCCAGGCACAACATGATGTTAAGAGCCCCAAATGGGCAATCGCTTACAAAGCAGGGACATATTTGTTTAACATGGATTATGGTTTAACATAGTTTAATGGATCCAAATATGATTTTTTATTTATTTTTTTTAACTTAGAGCTGTTGTTTTTTGAGTCTGTTTAAGACCTCATGTGTGCTTTTTCTTTAAAATTAGCACTTTTACTTTGTATTTATTAATACTCCATCCAGAACAGACAGGGAGAGAGACCCAGGTGCAAAAGCCTAATATGATCTCAGTGACAGCAAAATTATCATTCAACCTTAGCTGGCAGATCATCTCATAACTCCTTTTAAATGTCACATGTCAAGAGCAGAACAAAAACTCATCTGCATTTCTCACGGGATCAGTCAGTGTGTGCAGGCAGAAGATGATGGGGGAGAGAGGGGAGAGTTGGGGGTTGGGGGGCGAGGAGAATACATGCAAACAGTCCTGCCGTGATCACATTACTTCTTTATCTTCCTGCATCAGCTCGGTTGCTTGGAAACTCTTACTGCTGGCAATCGTGTTCCATATAGCACCTGCATATTTAACTGAAGAGGTGTTGGCCTGTTGTACGGATGTTGTGTGTGTGTGTGTGTGTGTGTGTGTGTGTGTGTGTGTGTGTGTGTGTGTGTGTGTGTGTGTGTGTGTGTGTGTGTGTAATTGTTCAGGATAGGTTAGCTCATATTATTTTAAATTGTGTTTATGTTTAAAATATACAGTTGAAAGTAAACAATAATCAAAGGAGATGTTTTTTTCGGGTTAAAATAATTGATTGATTGCCCAATAGTCCTAAAATTGGAAGACAGATAAATACAAAATACATAGCAGATTGACAAGAATACAGTTGCAGCCTTGACATTGTGAATATGGTTTGGAAAGACTTATCAGAAAAGTACGTGCTTAATAATTCATGAAGACATAAAGATATTATGTATCAAATTGTTATTAATTGTCAACAAATGTTATATTTTTGAATGAGCAAGATACTGGCACCCTGTGCAGCCCGGGCATTTCGCCCTGTGTGTCATCCACTTCATTAAAAATACAAATGTCAAAAAAGATTAAATCAAACCACAGCCACATCTCTTTTAAATCATGCTCAGCTTAGCAAGTTACAGAGATGAATAATGTTGTAAATAATTGTGTTTGCCCTGAAAGGCAGGTGGTTTATTGGATGCAGGAAGCAGACTCACCGACAGCACGTGATCACGGCCGGTCATGGATCATCACCAGGGGCAGAACTGATGTGTGGTTGTTTTTCCACCAGGCCAAATTGTACTGGAAAGTTCAAATCTAAAGTGCAGCCACATGCATAATCAATGTAGAGCACTGCAATCCTCCATGTATATATAACACAGGAAAAACACCATCAAGTGATTCTTGGCAGCATGAGAAAACAAACCGGTTCTGACAGGTTAGCGTGTGTGGTACAATCTGAGCCAATTTAGGGGCATGATTCTGGTCTTGAAGATGTGGGAAAAAACGGAGACAGTCTGACATGCTATTTAGATTGGGAAAATTACTTTATGTACAGCTCATCCAGTGGCTTTGGGACATCTGCCTTAAGGGGGCCTTCTCAATCATTAAAAACTGAACCCCTGAGTAAGTGACATATGGATCATTCAAATTATATTTAATGCATCACAACAACATCATAGTTTGTATAACATTAGTGATTTGGATAACTTCTGAGCAGATTATTTCCTGTGGATATTGCATCAGAGATCAGATTTACTGTTATTTGTTAAATAAATGTTAGTCTTATTCTCTATATAAGTTATTATAAAATGTGTTTTCGTTTGTAACAATTAGGCTTTTCTGACAATTTATTTGAATGTTTGACTGTTTTCCTACAGCCCTTAAAACCAAGAAGGCCTTGCCAACCCCATTGAAGCTTTGGTATCCTAAGGGAGTCGAGACCCCCAGGTTGGAAACCGATGCTTAAAGTTGGGTAAAACCATTTTTAAGACAACAGAAAAGTTTAATTATTCAGCTGGTTGTTCATTCCCATCCACATCAGAAATAATATGCATTACCTGTATAATGTAAAGCAATACTTGCAAAGTGATATGTTCCTTCTTAAATCTTTCCGTCATGGCCCCATCTTCTTTCTTCTGTTTTGGCCTGAAATTAGAGAAAATATGCATTTGATGTAGCCTACTGTTCTTGTTCAAAGCTTTTCACTAAAATAAGCTCCAAAATAAATTCTCCAGTCATTTTACTCACTATGCTTAATCTATAAACTGCGACCCAGATCTGCTACCACATAATTTTAAACAGGGTATGCATCAATACAACAAAGACAATATCAAATCTTCTGACAGCCTGAAAATATCAAACTACTATAGTGAATGGTGCATGGTGAAACAGTTTCCTGAAACAGAAATACCGCACGTTTAGTTGGGAAAATATTTTCTCATTACTTCTGACAGGCATTTTATTATTGTTGTAGTAGTTTGATAAACTCACTTCTCAAAAAGCCATGATAACGTGACAGTGAGCCAGCATGCACAATAAGAAGCCTGATGCTGAAGCAACTGCATGGTTCATTTGATTATTTACACCTGGGCCATTACTGTTTATTTCTAATGTATTGAAGGCGTAGTTTACCTTTCAGTATCCGGAAATGTTTGGGTCCAGTTCTGTATAACCAGTATACTAGCTAGAGCACATGTGTCAATCTCAAGGTCCGGGGGCCAAATCAGGCCCTTGGTGGATTTAATTTCGGCCCGCAGGATAATTTCTAATTACTATTAGATCTGGCCCGCCGGTATATTGCACGCACACCTTCACTCAATCCTGAGGATTTCTCAGCTCAGAGCCTGAGCCCAAACATTGATGAACTTGCACCGAAGATGAGATGCCAAGTAGCCTAACTGGCTTAAACTTGCATCACAGAGCAGCACACTGAGTTTAAATGGATGTTTCCGTATGCACTTTTTTTCTTGTGACAACAGGGCATGTTTGTTTTTTTCTTTGAGGGAAATTGTTTTTTTTAAGCTGTAAGAAATGACTCCGGAAAAGCTGCAGATAGAGCCATAAGAAATGAATGCAACTGATTATTTAATGTTTAATGTTGTTTTTATAGGCAATAATTTAAGTTTTGTTAGTTCTAGTTTTAATATGTGCAATAAGTTCATTTCAATTTGCAAAAAACAGTCCGGCCCTCGACTTGTAGGCCTACCGATTTTTTTACTTTGGCCAACTGTGTAGGCTATTTGAGTTTGACACCCCTGAGCTAGAGTATGTGGCGACAGCAACAAACTAGGGTCAAAAAAGTTGGAGCAAGTGTTATTTGTCAGAATAACAGGAAGAGTAGCTTCTCATGCAGAACAGTGTAAATTAGATTAAAACATGTTTGTCATATTGGAGCGAAAATCTGACGTCAGATTGAAAGCTGAACTCCAGATTTGTAAACATGTTTCTGCTGAACTCTTGCCTAGTAAAACAAAAAGCGATTTCAAAATGAGTTATTTATGTTAATTACCGACTAATAATTGTATTGTAATTCAAAATAATGCATTGTCAAAGTGTCCAAGGTACAGTGTAGATAATATTAGCGGGATAATACCTCCAAGACGAACCACTGCGTCATCCATTACAAACCAACATGGAGGGTAATTTACCATTTATGCGGTGTTTCTTCCCAAGGATGATACATTAACCCTTACTTACCTTGGAATTCTTTTAAAGCATTGCATGTAGGCTACGACATAAAAAAAACAATCAATGATAGAAATGTTGACATTTCTTTAAAACTCTGAATTTTAGATTAACTTCAGATGGTTTTGTGATAGGCTACTACCAAACACGTTCTTCTTTCCAAATATCTCTAAAACCTGAAGTCATCAGATTATGTTATCCTTCAGAAAAACGCAAACTGCCTCATCCAAGACTTCAAGTTGGAATAAAGAGAAATGGAGCATTTCAGGTTTTATAGAGAATTATATTGATACAACAGAGGATGTGACTGGGTGGATGTGAAGCCAAGTTAATCAGCAGTGACAAAAACTACAACCACAGCTGCTCATGACCTCATCTACCAGGAAGTACAAACTTTAAAATGAATCACACACTACAACCTTTTCCCGAGGCAAATCTAAATTTGGACAGGTTTTCTGATATTGTTTTTAAATGTTTTAATACATGGTAAAAAAAAAGGTATTAATATACAGTACTGTAAACAAAAAATGTTTTCTTTTAAAGTAATACAATAACATCACAATAAGATAATGTATGTTAATCTCTTCAGTTTTTCAAAGTGTGACACAGAGGGAATGATTGATAAGCAATATTTCCTTTATGGGAGAATTGTCATAATAATATTGGCGGGGAAAAGGCTCACAGCATCCTCCCAGTCAGCATCAAACACAACAACAGAACATGAACAGACATAAGAGACTATTTACAAGAGTGATCTTTTTTTGTTTTCCTGTTAAAATTATTTCTACTTAATGTGGCGAACATCATCACAATGCAACACAATGCAACAACCCACAGCTGATGAAACTGATGTACTCATGTAGTGTGCATGTGGTTTATGCAAGTGTGTGAACTTGTGTAACAGTAGGAGCATCTGCGTATGAAAAGTTAAAAAAGTTCAATGTCCATATTTTCTTTCCTTCGTCACTCATCCACAACATTCGAGTAAACGCCCCATTTTTGTTTGTCCTCCATCTTTTTTTTTCAGCTCATCTTCTTCGCACAGCTGCCTTCTTGCGACCCTACAGGAGATAGAAAAATAGCAGGGTGAAAACTTGACAGGAAACTAAGCATATACAGTCCTCCACACTTCTTACATTGATCTAAAACCCAGAATTCGTAGAAATGGTTTATGCAACACGTTCAGTACCTTCGGTGTTGGCTCGTCCTCCTGCTCCTCCTGCTGCTCCTCCTCCTCATCTTCTTCTTCTTCCTCCTCCTCCGGGTCATCTTTAGCAGCAGCTGCCTTCGATCGGCCACCACGCCTAGATACCAAAGAAGGAATACACACTGAATCAGAATTCCTCAGCAAGCAACAGGGAGACATTAGTAAACTGAGAAACATCACCACCAGCACAAAGCTATAAGGCGCTTTCACACCGGAGTACTTTTCCCGTTTAGTTCCGATAGTTCCTGGGATTTTGCGTTCACACCAAAAAGAGAACTTTCCCCCCTTTTCAGTCCTTGCTAGAGAGCAGGTACTTTCCTGGGGAAAGAAAAGTTCCAATTTCTGATTGGCTGGGCGAATTGCAAACCACGCCCCGTAAAACTCTGAAAGGTTTTGTGAAGCCGCCTTTGTATTTGCTGGCATTAGCATTATTAGCATTAGCCCCGCGCACCAACGCAGAGAGACTAAGTTATGGCAACACCAAAAAATGGGAGCGGTGGAGATGAGGAGGTGTCGGCGTTCTGGTGATTTACTCGAAAGATTANTGTCACAAGCTTGCCCTCGGCAAACCCCGGGGCTGAGTTAGCGAGCCCAAGCCTTGACTCATCAAGGCGGCCGCCACCAACGCTGTCCTCCGAGGCACAGCTCCCTGTGCCTCGGAGGACAGCGTTGGTGGCGGCCGCCTTGATGAGTCAAGGCTTGGGCTCGCTAACTCAGCCCCGGGGTTTGCCGAGGGCAAGCTTGTGACATTAATGCGTGCTGCTGCAACGGCAGGTGCAGGGTCGCCAGCAGCACCATCGGCTGCAGTTCTTTCATCGGTATTTCGTTTCAATAAATCCTTAGACCTTTTAAGCCAATTTCTGATGTCCATTTTGTAATTCAAACAGAAATGGGAGTCTACAGAATGCACAATAAACAATAAACAAATCCAGAATACGCGGCAGAGTGTGACGCTGTGATTGGTCTAAATGTGGACGAATCAGAAATCACAACAGACACATGAATTTATTTGACGTAGCCTGCGATTTTTTTTTAGTTACTATCTGACATCACATACATCGTAGCATAAAAGTTCACCGTTTATTTATAATTAAAAAAATTAAAAACCTTTTTTTTAAAATGTTATAAATAATAAAAAACGTGTTTATTTGGGGAGGGCAGGAATGTCAAATGGGAGGGCCTGGCCCTCCCTGGCCCTCCCACGGCGTGGGATTCTGGTCTTCGGTATTTCCAGACAAGTGGCTACTGAAATCAATCTTACTAACTGCTGTCTGTGCAATTCTCGGCGCGAGTTGGCGGATTTTATTTTGCTTACTTTAACATCATTTTTCATGGTGGGGCTAAGCCGTTTCTTGGTATGGCTGTAGCCTACCCCAGCCCTGGTGCTGCCACTGGTGGGATGTATGGGGCGGCCCATTCTGCGCATGCGTTAAATGCGTTAAATATTTTAATGCAATTAATTAAAAAAAATAATTACCGCCGTTAACGCGATAATTTTGACAGCATTAGTTCTAACGTTAGAACCTGTTTTATGTAATAATAACTTACTAAATCTGTCCCAAAACAGAATATTTTTCCTAGCCCAATTTCCGTAAGTACATTTAAAAACTAAGATAAATATGTTAGAAGTTTACCTAAAAAATGCATGCATGTTAAAGGCAGAAACCTAACATTATCAGTTATCATTGAATTATATTTGAAAAAGAGACTGTATATGTCACAAGTGGAAGACTAACAACACGTCCCAGACATGTCCAGAACTAATGCTAGATAGGAACCTTGAGCATCAAAGTTTGAAAACTAGTGCCACTGACATAATGCAAAAATACCATCTGTGATTACAAACAGAAGTCCCTTGGTACCTAGAGTCCAACCAAGGTAAGTAATCACCAGCCACCATTGTAAATAAGACAGGAAATGTGAATATAAATTCTAGTGATGAGCAGATATTTGCCATTAGGGGGGTTGACTGTGAGCTGAATTCAAAAACTAGAATCAACAGGAGGAGTAAAATAAAGGACAGAAGAAAGAAAAAGCCAGCAAGCCCACATGAGGTTAGAAGTGCTAATAGTTTTGGTCTCAGTGGGTGTGTGTTGGGGGGGTTTCATGACAGAACTGGGTGGCAGGTGATGGCTGACTGACAGCTGTACCCGAGGGTCCCGTAACATCCAAGAGTGTTCTACTTCTCCAGCTTGGGGCCAATGGTTAACAAAGTAGACTAAAGGAAGGATTGCACATTTAATTTGGTCGCAGAATTCATCGAGTCATCAGTGGTTTGAACAGCTGCAGGCCTACAAGTGATGGGACTATTTAAATGTAGTGTGTTGTTTCAGGCTTGAATTATTGTAGCATTCCCAGTTTGACAGTTGACTGAAGACAAAAAAGTAACAAATATGTTTTGCTTGTTTTTATTATTAGAAATGTACAAGAAATATCATTAACTTTATTGTAACTAAGGTCTAAAGTTGCGTGATTATTACATACTTAAGTAGTTTAGTGTTGATTTGAGTGTTGATTCAAATTGCAGTTAGTTGTAATCCATACATTTCCTCATGACGACATTTTGATGGGTGTTGTATTGTTATCATAGTACATTTTCCTACGATTAAATATTGTATTGATGATTCTTTCTTCTAAAACATCAACCTGTATCTTAGACCCGATTCCAACCAAGCTGTTAAAATAAGTATTTCCCTTACTTAACTGTTGGGAAAATACTGAATGTACCAATGTCAGAGTAGCACATGATAACAAAGGCCCAACTGTAGCTGTGTACGTCACAGGATATATGATTACCTAGAAGAGTGTCAGGGTACACTGCATATGATAGCTATGTGACAATGATTAACATGATAATTCAGCCGGAGATATGACATATGACAAGCATGATCATTTCTGACGTGGGTCTTAGCTAATCTAAACTAAACATTGAATACTGCTTTGAACCGGTATTCCTCCATCTTGTGACTGTGTAACTTCCTCTCTTGTATATAAGCAAGTGACGGACACTGTCCAGGAATTAGTTGTTCCATATGCTCTGTATGTGATGAGTACTTCCATTCTTTCAAGCATTATAAATACATGTATCCTGATATTGAAGCTCAAGGATTATACCACAATCCTTTAAAGTAGCTGTAATAAAACCACAACCTCGATCCAAAGGTTTTGGCCTGCTATTAGACCTATTTCTAATCATCCTTTCCTCTCAAAAATCCTCGAGAAAGCAGTTGCAAAACAGTTGATTTATTTGAGGGTTTTCATCCCAGCTTTAGAACACTTCATAGCACAGAGACAGCTCTTGTGAAAGTCACAAATGACCCAGTTTGTATATTTCAAGAATTAATCTTCCATGCAAACCAAAGTTAGCCACAAGGCTCAGTGCTTGGACCTATTTTGTTCACATTATATATGCTTTTGTTGGCCTCCAGTGAAAACGTAAGGAATCTTTGATTTATATTTGTACAGGATTTGTCCTTTAAATGTTGAAAATGATTTCCTATTATTTCAAACTTATTTTTGATTCTCACTAAATGTTAGCACAGAAGGTCTATCTTCTTAGATTAGATTAGTAACAGCAGACTTCTTTAGTTTATTGTCTTCCAAGAAAATGTAAGAAAATGAATGCTGACGTAGAGGACATGCTAGACAGAGTCTGTCGAGCCCTGAAGCCTGATGTTTGCTTGTTTATTCACAGTTTAATAATAAGTGTCACATCTTCATATTGCACCAATGTTAAATGTTCAACCCAGTTAGAATTTCTGGGATACTTCTCAATTTCCCTTTTAGGAAACATGTTTTGAAATTTCATTTGAGGTAACTCGTATTTGAGGCAACCATAAGAACATTGTTGCCCTTCAAAGTTCTGTGAAAACTTACTGTGTATTGCTGTATTGAGGTCATAATACAATTTGTAAGTCAACTAAGATAAACATCATTGTATGTAGCGGCAGAGTTAGTGCAAGAGACCTCTTAACCCCCATTTCCATTACACATCTAAAAGTGATGGGAACAACCTATTCCACTTAAGATCCTTCTTTGGATTCCCCCCTCTTGCTCCTGCTCCCACAGCTGTGCAATGTGTGAAGATGTTAAGAGGGGTACAAATGTGCTGCCCTTAGAGACCAACCCAAAAACACACATGGTAACAAATGCACAGTCACACACACATACAATGAATGCACAGATAGAGAGAAAGAAGGAACAAGGGTTCTATTGCTACACAGAGAAAGTATGCAGGTTTAAAGTAATCAAATACCATCCATATTATTCTGCACTAGTCTTAGAAAGACACCTTATTGTTTTCTGAAACTAACTATATGTTAGCTAAATTAATATTAACAAAAATAAATAACTATTTAACTTATTAAATTATAAGAGGATTAGAAAGATATAAGGTTTATTCAGTTAACTAATGCCTCTTTAATTTAATAAATTATTGTTCTAAGTCAGTCAGAGCCTTGTGATGATCCATATTTGGAGGTCCACCCACAGCCGAGGAAAGTCACTCATTTACAAATATCTGGCAAAGTCGAGGATTATGAAACGTAAAAAAATATTTTCAGGGAGCGTGCTTAAAATAGAGACGAGAAATCTATGATAAGATAAAATTAAGACATCTTGAGCAATATAGCTAAATTGCCTAAATTTTCATTTTTGCCATTTTCACCCCTTGTGATATACAGTATTCCTATGCAGTCGGAGATCCATTTACTTCATATTAATAGCTTTCGTGCAATGTATTGGCTTTATTTTGTGACTTTATACAACTTCTTATTTACTATAACCCACATAGGCCTACTCAACCATGATGATTTCTCTCAGTATCATGTTATCAAGTCTCTAAAAGAGAAGAGATGTGTAGGTCAGTGTTCTCTCCACAAGTGATAGCTTGTTAATACAAATCCAACGCCTCTTGTCAGTTTAATATTTAAACCATGGGTTCTTTGAAGATGACTTTATCTTCTGTCAAGGGTTCAAACCCCGACATCTGTGGTCATTATGCCAAAGGGTCCTTGGGCCGGATTCTTAGCCCTAAATTGCTCATATAGGCATATCAACAGTATTACAGTTGCTTTGGATGAAAGGGTCGGTTAAATAAAATGTAATGTAATCAAATCTAGACAGGTGGCAGAATGTGTTTAAGTATTAAAGGTCAACATATCAAATCCCACTAGGCTGACTGGCCATATAATCCCCAATGAAGACGGCCGATGTTGACGGCCTTAAGGAAAAGCGTTGCAACCAGCGTCTTTCTTCTGAGTGCTCCCGAAATGGAATAGAAGCTTGTTTTGTCCATGTCCATCAGCAGCTTTTTCAGACCGACACGATCATAACAAAGACCTAAATGGCAAATCGGCAGAGTGGCGGGGCAGAAACTGAATGATTCTAGGTGCTTTTGTTGTTGTACGCGGTGTCTCCGACGGATCTTCCTCCTCGCTACACTGCTGTCAGAGTAAGCAGTGACGAGCCCGCCCATACAAAGAATGACGAATCCTTCGGTTGGTGCTCATAGTGAAAAAACAATGTTATGAACAATGAGACATAAACTCAAATAGATAATAAAACTCAAAGGGGCGACTCTAGTCTACAATACAATGCAGACTGATTATTTCTTGTCAAGAACAAAAGGCACTCGAAGCACAATCAACTGAGAATGCTTAGATACACCGATTTTGTGTACAACATTGTATGCACATTGGCGAAATATAAAATAAACAGCATGGTGGACTTTGTTGATGGAGTTAAACAAATGTTTATTATTTTTTTAAGTGTGCCATATACTTTGTATTTGATTGATAGCCTCTCAAAATGGTTTGCAATTTTGAACTTTTCTGATAATTGATCCATGTGATTAAGTGAGATGATATTGATATAACAGTATACTTTTGAAAGTTCAGTTTTTGAGCAAACTTATGAGGAGTGTAGTAAAGGTTCCTGGATAGAAAAACAACAAAAAAACTCAAATAGACTCACAATTTTTTCAGTCAAGTACCCCCTGACCGACCCCAACAGTTTTGATAGAAAAAGCCTATATATATATATATATAATTATAATATAGTGATGTTCCATCAGTGTGTGATTTATTAATTCCTTCATGCATGATATACAACAAACTAAGGATATTTTCATCGTTATGCATGAGACATTTTTTTTAAACAGATTTTTAAGTAATATATGCTTAACAAACCAATGAACAAAATGATATATTATGCAAAAAATATAAAAATACAATACACAAATATTATAATAAAATCCACTGTGGTGCCTGATGTGCAACTATACCATCCGAAACCCCATGCATATA